>NW_021145163.1:0-24187 GCF_900634775.1 Gouania willdenowi
ATAAAACTAAAATAAGTCTGCATTCATAACTGGACATCACGAAGCCATCAGCAGACTGTACGTTTATGCAAAACTATCATACAAACATAATTAACCAGAGATCACCAGACACGCACACACAGACACAGACAAATCACATGCTGTGCAGTAACATCTAATTAAAAGCTGTTTTCTAGTATATACATTTGTTAAGATGGTGTTTTTTAATGAACAGTTTCAATGGACAAGAGTAAGTCTGAGGGATGAATATAGTTTATATATATATATTAGATTTATATATATATAAATCTAACATTATATATATATATGTATATATATATATTAGATTTATATATATATATAAATACATATATTAGATTTATATATATATAAATCTAACATATATATATACATATATGTATATATATATATACAAATCTAATATATGTATTTATATATATATAAATCTAAAATATATATATATATATATATATATAATCTATATTCATCCCTCAGACTTACTCTTGTCCATTGAAACTGTTCATTAAAAAACACCATCTTAACCAATGTATATACTAGAAAACAGCTTTTAATTAGATGTTACTGCACAGCATTAAAGGGTTGAAAAACCCTGTCAAGCCCTCCTGAGTTCAATGAGTTCAGATGTAGATATGATATTCCAAACACTGTAGCTTTTAATGCCAGATTAAAAAAGGAAATTGTCAAAAAAAAATGTAATATCTTTAATACAGAGAAAACAACCATTCACAAATCACAATAACAAAAAACAATAGGTTCCTACTTTTTTTAAAAACTTAAAAATATCTATTATTTACAGTTATTTACAAATTTACAAACTATTTTACAAATAGCAAATTCATCCCTGTGATGAGAGTGGAGGAAAGAGGTTCCTCATTTCCCACTTTATTTACTTTTTGCCATAATTGCGCTCCTCCAGTAAAGCCCTCCACTCATCATAGGACTGAGTCTCAGTCTCTTCACAATACCAGTTGCCAAAATACTGGCGATGTGTAGGAGGGTTCCTGTCCTTTTTGCACTTGCTGCAAACTATAGTGTCTTTCTTTTTGGTGTATTTTCTTTTAAAAATACCTGACTGCTCTGCCTCCATTTGTCTTTTCCTATACTGCTGTGTGGTGTAGGGAACCACTTGAGGTGTTACCTGTGTCTGAAATGTTAGAGGGGAAGTAATTAAGGGTTTTGGAGGGGCTGGTGGAACAGGATGAAAACAGAGCAATGTCTGTGGTGGTGGTGGTGGCTGAGATGGTGGTCTTCCTTTAAGTTGTGCCTGCCCAGCAGTGTTCGGTGGCAGCACAAAAGGATGAGGCTGAGCTAAAGAGCCAAATGTAAAAGTTTGTCCTTTCTGCAGGGCAGGTGGAAGTCTTGATGGAGCTGCCATTGGGGCCTGTAAAGCTGGAAGACCCTGCTTTAAAATATCCTGCTCCTGTGCCTTGCACCGCCTGCAGTACCTATGAAAACACAAAATAATTTATATGAAAATAAAAGATTCTACATTGTAAAATGCACAAAAAATGTAATCTTGCTTTTGATGTGATTTACATAAGACAAATATGTCCCCGAGGCCTTAATCTGGAATATGTAATAAAGTTTCATAAACAACAAAAAAAAGTCTCATAATTAGTGGTCAACAAAATCAGCTCTACATAAAATATGTATATTTATATAAATCCTACTCACCACTGTGAAACTGTTGCAGCATTTACTTCAGGCAGCTGTATAGTGGTCTCGCTCATCAGCCTGGCGTTTGTGACTACGCACTCCCTGATGTTTTTGTACGCGCGTATCACCACAGTGTATCTTGACAGCTTCTTTCCCTCACAGCGCACAGTGCTCGGGTAGATGGCAAAAAGCTTGACAAAGATCACCTCAACCACTCTGTTGCAGTCGGGCCACTGTGCAGGACTGTGAGAAAATAATGTATGCTTTAAAAACATTACAATAATGTGTGACTTACATTATATTTAACTTTTTTTTACATAACCCAGATATTGTGTTTTCCTAGTTTAATTCACCTTTTGGTGCTCTCCACACCTGGAGCCATAATCTTCTTCATAGCCCGGAATCGTCCCTTGCTCAGGCTGGTCTGGTGTCGAGCTGGGTAGACAGTTTTTTTTTTTTGTCATACTCCCCCAGTTCCTGCCACAGAGCAATGACCTGACTACATTCCTCCTGAGTCAGCGCAAGACGATGGTCTCTTAGTCCAGCCAAGTAATCAGCCAGATCCTGCACTGCGCCATACCCTTCAATGTTATCAGGGCCAACCCAATCCTAACAAAAACAAAAACAAGAAAAAAGAACCACTGATGACAGCAGTGCACACTCATCAATCCAAGCTATTCTTTTTTTTTTCTTTAAGGTAAACAACTTCTTACATGGCATGAGGAGGAGTGTGGAGATGGATCAGTAGATGGCGCTGATGCTAAAAGAAAAAGACAAGTATTTAGAGTAAAACATTTTAAATTAAAAAAAATAAGCAAAACGTGAGATTTTAGAAACAGTTGTGTAAAACTCACTAGACTGTTCTGCAGGAGAAACTGTTTGTGTGGAATGGGGGAGCAGAGCGGTCACAGCAGGTGAAGGAGCTGCAGAAGCTGATGATGAGGCGACATGTGACTGAGTCACTGGCAACAGAGGGATAACGGGGGGAATGGGAGGCACAAAGGCAGTAGCCTGAGGAGATGGAGCTGCTGAGGAACCAGGAACAGCTGCAGATGCTTGTGAGGTGAGAAGTGCTTGCTCTGCCTCTAGTGTGGGTACTGTCATGTCCTGTGAAGCCCTCATCTATCTCAACTTCAGTGGTCTCAGACTCTTCAATGACCACTTTGTAGTCCTGCAGAACTTTGCCAGTTTGCTGATAGAGGTATTCCACACCTAAAAGCTTACCTTCAAAATGATGATTTAACAAAACAAGACAAAAAAAGAAAAGAAAAGAAAAGAAAAAGCACAAACAAGAACACAAAAAAGTTAAACATTAGATGAAAGCATAAGTTGAAGAAATCAAAAACAAACAATCATATAACAATAATCAACCTGTGTATTGTCTTGGCCCGACATAAGGGATGATCTTTTCGCCCAGAACCTCCTCTGCTAGGGTGTTAGCAGCATGACGGAGCAGATGGTTGTATGAGCACGACTGCTCATCCTTTGATGCTGCCACAGCCCGGTCCTCATTCCACCTTGATAGCCCATCCAAAAGATAGGCCTGGAAGAAGACATCACTTGCCAGGGTCCCTATAAAGTAATTCAGAAAACAGAGAATAAAAAAATATTCATCATACATATTGTTCCAACAACATATTTCTGTTTATAATCATTAGAAGACTTGCAATTAATCTGATTCTTTAGGATCCGTCATGTTATATTTCAGTGTAGTCACAAAATACTTTTGTAAGAAAAACAAAAACAAATAAAGTATGACAATGTTTACCAGGGATGAAACGGTTCAGGTGAAGATGAAAAGACTCCAGTGACGTAGAACCTCGGGCACAGCGGTACGTGGGCAGATGGTGACCTCCCTTCAGGACATTTCCCATCTGCAGGTAAAGCTGGATCCCTTGTGGATCCTGGATGCAGGTGACATGTTTCTTCTGGGATTTAACAATTTCACTCATTCTTGCTGAGTTTATCAGTGGGACTCCCAGAGTGTCACGACCGTTGTCCCCATCCAAGCCCTGGATGAGCCTTTCAATGAGAACCTGTGTCTCCCGAACACCGCGGGTGGTCCTCTTGCAGTGCAGGGCAAGCTCACTTTGGCTGATAGACCGGAGTACATCTGCCTCCGATGGAGTTCGGCCTTTAGCTTCTAGCTCTGACTGCTTTGCTATTTTCAGGGCCTTCAGGTTGTCTTCATCCCACATGAAGATGCAGTGGCTGAGGCGACCCATGAAAGTGGCATACAGCTGGTGGGAATCACTGAAAACCTCCTCATAAAGTGCCAAATGTCGAGCCGGATGTTCAGATGTTTCCATTCTTCGAACATTCTCCTAAGAAAGCTGTTGCCACAGCAGTCTTTGTCGACATAGAGCACATCAGGAGGAGGTACCCCAGCCATCCTGTATCTCCTGACCAGCCCGTCAATCATTGGCCCGAGGACAAACCCCTCACTGGCAGTGAGCACAGACATGATGACCTGTCCATGCTCATTTCCAACATTTGTCACCCAGGTCGCAGTTCCAAAGCTCCTCCCTGCAAGTTTGCGGGCAACTTTTTTCGTAGAGTCCATTTTTAAAATGCGGCCAAGTTGGGACGTGATGGCTGCTTTAATTTCTTCCAGCCTCTGAAGAACATCCTGGGCGTACACCTGCATCAGCCACCTGTGTTTAGGAACAGTAAGCATTGCAGGTGTGGGTGGAAATGTCACAGGACTAATCAGACCCTTCTCCATGGCACTCTTCACTCCTCTGCAGTCTGTCAGGTACTGCACCGTCTTCTGCAGCCAGATTTCAGAGTGACGCTCCTGCAGCTTCCTCTGAATCTGACTGCTGCTGTTTCCCAGGCCTCTCTGGCGCATCAAACTCACAACCTCCATATCACAAGCAAGTTTGGATGTTAAAATGGATGGAAACTGCATCCTGTGTAAAGGATATATTTTGACGAGGATTACACCACCGAAGTGTTCAAGGAGCGCGCAAAATACAGGAGCGCAAGGAAACAACTCCAGGAGCGAAAAATCAAGTCTCGCGTTCTCTACCCCGCAAAACTCATGCTGTTTCTGCAGGATGGAAAGACTAAGACTTTTGAAAACCCACGAGAAGCAGCTGAGGGTCAAAAGGACTTTGGTGTAATGATGGAAGTCCCAAGAAAAGAGCCAGATTGGGACTCAGCGCTGCGGGCTGAGGGATGGCAGTCCCCCCGCAGTAGGAGCAAGCATACTCCCGCTGGGGAAATAACAGCCAGCGTTGACTCTCTTCGACTTTCCTTGAACAGTTATGAAAATGATAAAACAGTCGATGATTAAGGTATGTGGAGACTACATTGTGGCTAGTGCTTATTTGTATAATTAAGTGCGATGTCCGCAGTGTGTGAACATATACTTACACTAGCTGAAAACACAAGTCGTGTATATGACTATGATGAACTGGTTTCCGAATAAAATTTATTTCCAAACATAAATGATACATGTAAATATTATACAGACGCAGAATTTAATAATAATATAGAAACGGTTGGTTCATTTTCTCTTATTCATTTGAATTGTAGAAGCCTGTATTAAAATTTTAGTAAAATAGATGATTATTTGAACACATTACAAAATAAATGTACTGTCATAGCTCTGTCTGAGACGTGGTTAACGGATGAGAAGGATGCGGAATTTCATTTTGAGGGATATGAATTGTTTTATGTCAATCGGATCAAGAAGAGAGGGGGGGGGTTGCTCTTTATGTTAGCAGTGAGCTGAAATGCAAAACAATTGAGTGTATGACTACTACAACAGAAGATTTAATGGAATGTTTAACTGTTGAGATCGAAATGAATAAACAGAGGAATATTGTTGTCACATGCATATATAAAACTCCAGGACCAGCATAACAGCATTTAATAACAAGATGGAGCAATTATTAGTTGGGATGAATGAAAATAAACTGTCTATAATTTGCGGGGACTTCAACGTAAATCTCTTGAATGTGTCTAATCATACTAGTAGTTCAGATTTCCTAGATTTAATGTATAGCAGAGGCCTTTATCCAACCATGACCAGGCCTAGCCAAATAACCTCCAGTTGTGCCACATTAATTGATAACATTTTTGTTAATATTTTTGAAAAAACGGTCAAAAGTGGTCTTCTGATAAATGATACAACTGATCATTTACCTATATTTGTAGCTAATTTTTGTAAAGTAAAAACAGACAAAGAAAAGTGCAGTAAAGTTCTTTGGTCAAGAACTGAAGAAAGACTAAATACATTTAGGGATGATCTTATGAAAGAACACTGGGAAAATTTTTATAGTACCAATAATGTAAATAAGGCTTATGAATCATTTTTTAAAAAGTATCTATGGTTATATAATAAAAATTGCCCAACAAAAATATTGAATGATATAGCAAAAAAAAACAACAAGCCTTGGGTAACAAAGGGTATATTGAAATCTTGCAAAAAGAAGAATAAGCTTTATTGCGACTTTGTAAAATATCGGACAGTAAATGCAGAAAAAAAATATAAAGCCTATAAAAACAAGTTGACTACCGTAATGAGACGTGCAAAGAAAGATTATTATACAAATTTGTTGATGGAAAACAAAAGTAATATCAAAGGAATGTGGAAAGTTTTAAGGGAGGTTATGGGCAGTAAAATGAATTGTAGTCTGACATTATACTTAATGAACCAACAGAATACAGAGGTAAGTGGTGTACAAATGGCTGTTGAATTTAATTCATTTTTCGTCAATGTTGGTCCAAATCTTGCTAAATCTATACCACTGCATAACGAAAATAAAAGCTGGATAGGTGAAAGTAGAGTTATACAATCCCTATTTCTTGGTGTAGTTAGTGAGAGTGAAATTATTTCTACTGTCTCTAAATTGAAATGTAAATATTCATGCGATAGTGATGGCTTAGATATGTATATTGTCAAAGAAACTATACATTGTATTATTAGACCATTGAAATATATAATCAATTTGTCTTTTAATACAGGTTTCTTTCCAGATAAAATGAAGGTGTTTAAGATTGTTCCACTTTTTAAATTGGGTGATAGGCATAGTCTCTCAAATTATAGGCCTATATATTTGCTTTCTCAATTTTCCAAAATTCTGGAGAAACTCTTTGTTGAAAAATTTGATTATTTTCTTGAAAAACATTCCTTGATACATGATAATCAGTTTGGGTTTCGAAACACCCGCTCAACAGCTATGGCTTTGATGAAAATCACAGAGGACATTACTACAGAACTGTAAAATAAAAATCACACAGTTGGAGTTTTTATTGACCTTAAAAAGGCCTTTGACACTCTCGATCATGGTATATTGATATCTAAATTACAGACATATGGCATTAGAGGTGTAGTTTTAAACTGGATTAGTAGTTACTTGGAAAATAGACAACAATATGTAGAGTATATAGGTCATGAATCTAAGTTAGAAACAATACAGTGTGGAGTCCCTCAAGGCTCTGTGCTGGGGCCCAAACTTTTTACTTTATATATTAATGACCTCTGTGAGGAATCAAAGATTTTACCATTTGTTCTTTTTGCGGACGATACTAATTTTTTTGTATCGGGGAAGAACTTAGGAACATTAATGGAAACTGTTGAACAAGAAATGGTCCAACTTCAGAAATGGTTTAATAAAAACAAATTGTCGTTAAACTTAAGCAAAACAAAATGTATGTTGTTCACAAATCAAAAATATCCTGATAGTGTTAATTTAACTTTAAATGGAATAACTATTGAGAGAGTGTCAGAATTGAGGTTTTTAGGAGTTCTCATTGATGAAAAATTTAAGTGGAAGTCGCACATAGCTTACGTAAAAAATAAAATTCGTAAAAACATTGCCGTTTTGAGTAAAGTAAAGTTTATGTTGAATTACAAGGCAATGAGAATTCTATATTGCTCCTTTATTTTGCCATATTTAATGTATTGTTTGGAGATATAGGGTAATTCTTATATTACTAATTTAACGCCCTTATTTCTTTTGCAAAAAAGGACAATAAGAATAATTCATGGAGTTGCTCCAAGAGAGCGAACCACAGGACTGTTTCTGAGGTCAGGACTACTCAAACTGATGGACTTGGTTGCTTTACAAACTTTATTAGTTGTTCATAAAGCAAAACACTGTCTGTTACCGCATGGAATTCAAACCCTTTTTACTGTAAACAGTGAGACAAGCAGAATAAATAATGACTTAAAACAACCTTTTGCAGGAAATACCCTCAAAAAAAAGTGTGTCTCAGTATCTGGTGATACAATGGAACTCTCTAGAAAATGATCTAAAATGTTGTTCAAATATTCTTCAATTCAAATACAAGTATAAACAGCACATACTTAACTTGTATAAAGATGAATGTGAAAATTGTTAAATTTACAACAACTGTTGTTTTAGCAAAATCATTTATAATAATTGAGAAATAAAATAAAAAAAAATAATAAAAAAAAGTGAAAATTGTTAAAATCGAAAGTTGATTACATCTGTTCTGGGCTATTGTTATCTTTTGGCATCGTTGAGGCCATCTAATTTGTAACGTTTTTGTTAAGAATGGGGGAGGAGTTTATAAGATGTTTTCTTCATCCTACTCCTGTTCTTCTTTTCATGGAATGTATTATTGTTGTGTTTGCTGGATTGTTGTACCAATTTATGTTGCATTACCATGAAAAAAGAATAAATAAAATGAAATGAAATGAAATGGAATCAACCAATGAAAACGGTTCAACGCGGAAATGAACAGAATCAACCGCCGTCACCGTGAGGCAAGGAACGTTTTTTTTATGGGGAAATGTTCTGGGGAGCACTGATAAGGTGTGTGTAATCACCTTATCAGCGACCGTGGCTCAGGTGGTAGTGGGTCGTCTTCTGATTGAGAGGTTGGGGGTTCGATCCCAGTACCTGACTATGTGTCGAAGTGTCCTTGGGCAAGACACTGAACCTTAAGTTGCTCCCAGTGGTCGACTAGTGGTCGACTAGGGCAGTCTGTCCCACTGGTGTGTGAATGTGAGAGTGAATGGGTGAATGAGTTGATGTGTAAAGCGCTTTGAGACTGTTTCAGTGGTGATAAAGCTCTATATAAATCATTTACCATCATTATGGTATGAATGATGTCATCAGGATCATTTACATTAGGTTTTGATGAACTTAATTTAAATTAACTTAAACAATAAACCTGATCTGGCAAAATACACTGGAGTGAAAAAATGACCTATATTCAGTTTATGCTTTTTTATATGTTCTGTGTTTCTGATCTTCTTCTCCTTTTTAGTTTCTGTTTAGTGCTCCCACTGAGCTGCCTCTACATGTTTGTACTTTTTAGTTGTGTAGATCAGTGGTTCCCAGACTTTTAGTGCCCATGGTACACCAACGGACAAGTATAAATCTGTAGCCACACCTATTGTGTAAAATAGCCTTTACAACACATGTTATCACTCATATCATGTACAATATCTGTAAATATGCATAATTATTTATGAAAGCCAATTAAAAAAAACAATAATTAAACAAATATGGTTTGGTTAGGCATAGATCTTCTAATAATTACATTTGTGGAGAAGAGGAGGCTCAGCTGGAGAGAGGTGTGGGCCATGGAAGCACAGAGTCTGCGTTTCACCATCAGGGCTACTTATGATGTCCTTCCAACACCTGTCAATCTCCATCAGTGGTTTGGGGAGAACCCAGCTTGTACCCTATGCTCCAGGCCAGCCTCTCTCCGGCACATTCTAACAGGATGTAAAGCCAGTCTCACCCAAGGACGGTACACTTGGCGCCACAACCAAGTCCTAAAGAGCCTTGCGGCCGCCTTTGAGGGCAAAAGATCTGCCATCAACTCCCTACCACTGCCAATAGCCAACCCCACATGGACAACTGCCTTTGTCGGTGAAGGGGTGAAAGCAACCAGGAGAAGCTCGGCATCATCAGAGAGAGGCCAGCTGTGCTTAGCACGTGACTGGGCAATGCTGGTAGATATTGGCCAACAATTGGCGTTTCCTGCAGAGATCACCACCACCACCTTAAGGCCTGATCTGGTGCTTTGGTCCCACTCCATCAAGAAGGTTTACATCATCGAGCTCACTGTACCCTGGGAGGATTCCATAGATGAGGCATATGAGCGAAAACACCTGCGCTATGCCGAACTAGCAGCAGAAGCACAACATCGCGGCTGGAATACAGAAGTCCGCCCAGTGGAGGTTGGATGCAGAGGGTTTGTAGCAACATCTACCACCAAACTACTCAGGGACCTGGGAGTCAGGGGCCAGAGCCAGCGCGCAGCCATCAAAGCTGCATCGGAGTCAGCAGAGAGAAGCAGCCAGTGGCTCTGGCTGAAGAGGAACGATACCGCTTGGGCCCCCCAAATAGCGGGTTGGGGTATGTGGTTGGCTCAGGCTTGGCTCTGGGGGGCAGGGCGCCCATGCCATGTGTGGGCCTGGGATGCAAGCTATGGGCTGATCACCCTGTGGCTGGCCAACTCTGGGGAGGGTGTATAGTGAATGGCCGAAACACCCTATGATCCGGAGGAACACTACTGATGATGCATCCTAGGCCCTTGCTTGCCCTGTGGGGGGATGGGTGTTCTGTTCCCCGGGTCAAGCTTTTTTCATAAACTTTTGTACGTGCTCGCACAAAAAGGGTATTAACATCTTGTCCTGTGTTTTAGAATCAAAGGTTTTAGGCTAAACTTGTAAAACCAGTGGAGGATTGTTTAAAGGTAACAATGAGGCGGTGGACTGACCTTGGCGTAGCGTAGACTTCCAGGCCTCTATGCGTGAACGCTGTACTGCAGGATGCGTTCACAGATGTTGTCCACGGCCTCAGTCAAACGGGTCTCCCTAAACATCAACACACAGATCATCAACTACCCACGATGCAATGCTTTAAAATCCTAAGCATTCTAAAGCTATTTAAGGATAATTATGGTTGATGAGTGTGTTGTTCTTACAACGGGTACTATTTAATATTGCGTCTATTCTTGCCCGTGTCCAGCACCTCCCCCAACTCCAGCACCTCCTTGGACCGACCTGTCCTCTCCAGCGCCTCCTGCATCTCCACCGTCAAGAACTTACACACTAGAGGATGAAGAAGATCCATTAACAGCTGCTCTTTTTTCTTTGAACTTTATTAATAAATAGCTTTATCATTACTGTTCTAAAATAACATTTGTGATTGCAAACTTTACTTTTATGAGATTTGAAGAAAAGCCAAAATGTTTCTTTTTTAAAGGTTACACTTTATTTCTATTTTTAATTGCCACAATAAGGGCATTCTGCAACTGCACCAAACTTGCCATATTTTAACCTATTCTCATCACTATTTCTTGCCATATTTTTTGCTCCTTTTAGTGCATTTTTTGCTACATTTCTGTCACTTCTCCAACAAATTTTTAATACCTTTTCTGCACATTTTTTCCACGCTGAAGACATTTTCAGCACTCATAAACCTTTTCCACCACTTTTTCCACCTAATGTTGCATATGTTGACCCATTATTGTCACTTTTAACCTCTTTTCACCATAATCCATACTTATTTTGCCATTTTAACCACATTCGCCATTTGTCATGCCTATTATTTGCCAGTTTAAAATCATTGTTCCAATATTGACAATTGAGTCATGTATTATTTATTTTTTTTAACCACTTTTTCCGTCCGTTTTTGGTCACTTTAATTTGCAACCCCTCCCCCCCTCTTTTTCCCCTTCTTTTCTTTTTTTCTTTTACTTTTCTCTAATTTGCAACTTTTAACAATTTTCTGTGTTTTTTTAAAATCCCATTTTACCACCTTTTCCACCGTTTTGTGGTCACTTTTTAATGCATTTTTATTTCTGATTAAAACAAGGATTTAAATTTTTAAGATGCGAATAATAATAGAACTTCCTGGATAACACTGGATATTATTTAAATAAATAAATGTGGTTATCACAGACTCATTCATTTTACAATTAATAACAAGAAGAAGAAAAAAAGTATTATATTTACTATCTACATCTTAGTGGCAGATACCATAGCACACCTTCAGAGGTGAGTGCATTCCCTGTTGCTTTATCAGTATAAATAGATTTTTATCATTATGTTTGGATATGATTATTACACATGTTATAAACACGTAATGACTCATTACTCTGTGTTGATACACAGTAGTAGAGCCTGATTAAAATAATCCTACCTTCACATTTGTTGATAAGTCTATCTCCTTCCTCCCACACTGACTCCACTATAAAGACCAAACAGCTGTAAAACCATAAAAAGCTTCATTATTTACACTCATTATTTCATCCTAAACTCTGGGTGACGTCAGGAAGGTCTGGAAGACAACGGCCACATCGGCATGATCGGAGCATGCGCAGTGAAACGTTACAGGCATGGCTAGTCGAGCATCGATCAGAACAGGGAGCGAGAGAGGATGTTCAACAGGATTTAACTTAAACTTACACATATAAAACACACATACCGGTACATATCTACGCTTATACTTGTTTTTGAGTTGTTTACTATTCCCCGTTTTACTTTTGTTGTTGTTCTTTTAGCTTTTGACGGTGTATTTATTGTTTTTTCCCCTCATTTTGTTGTTTTTTGATTCATTTATTTTTTTGTGTTTTACATTACTTTCATTGTCTTGTTCTCCAAAAGTTTTTATTTGGCATTGTTTTTGGGTTATGTATTTTTAACCCTAACCCAGGCAGGTATCTGAGGGTATGATGTACTTAAATCCTCTCTTTATGGTCATGAACACGCTGCATGATAACTTTACAGAGAGAGCACACACGGAGAACATCTACACCCGGACTGACCGGAAACACTACATTACCCACACGTAAACAACCCAGTTATGCCGCCACCTCCCACAATGCAACACCTCTCTTAAAGAGACAGGCCGTGCCTGTAACACCTGTCATTAACTCCAGGTTTGATGTCATATTTTCAGTAATTATATTAATATTTTATAAATATATGATAATAATGGAATATTATTGCTGTCATTTTATTTGTTTTTAATTTACTCCGTTTTTCATCAGGAATTGAGGCCATTTTTGTTTTCACATAATTTTAATATTATTTAGGTGTTTATTTTAATGTTTTAGTGTTTTGTTAGTCTAACTCATTAATTTAATAAGTGTTTTTAGTTTTCTATATTCTACTTTAATTTGTAAAGTAATTTAAAAAAAATGAAAATTCCCACATATTAATTAAAAATCTTTCAACTATCTATGCTTTTTCTATTCCAGGCCACACGAGGGCGCCAGAGCCCATTGCATTATTTTAATAAGTTTTAAAAAGTCTTTAAAGGTACACCACTCATAGGTCGCCAGTCCACCTCAGGGTTAACACACAAAGACACACATTCTTACATTCAATTTAAAGATTAAAACAGTTTTTTTTTTTTTGTAATATATGTTTTTCATCCCCATGGAGAAATTCAGTTTTCCATACATGAACAAAAAGAAACAGAGGAAAAATAAATCTTGTATTATCTGTTCCTAATAACAACTTAAAAATGAAATCAATTAGATTCCACAACATTCCACCTTAACTCATCACCAGGTCACAAATCATAACAAAAACACCATCATTTCTCTTACAGTTCTACAGTTATATTCATGTGTTTCCAATTTTTTTTCATAACCTCTGAGAATTTTGTCTTTGTACATTTTCTTAAATTTGTAAAAACTTATACAACGTTTAAATTCCACAGTTTAACTCCATAAACAGACAGATTTCTGTTTTAATGATGTCCATACAAACATATTCCAGAAGTTATATTTTCTTCTATGGCAAACGTCATGTGCAACATTGTCTAGAATTTTATTTTATTTTTGTTTAGCTTTCCACATAATAATCAGAATTTCTAATTCGACATGATCCTTAAATTTAAGTAGTTTATTATCAATAAAAATATGATTGGTGTGCTCTCTGTGACCTTTCTTACTGATGATTCTAATGTGGTAATGATATATGTGTTACACCAGACTTCAGTACAATAACTGAAATATGAGAGAATCATCAAGGAATAAATCCTCCTCAACAAGCTGCAACCAAACACATCTCTAACTTTATATAAAATGACAATACTTTTGCTGACCTTTCTTTGTACATAATCAATATGAGCTTTCCAATTAAATTTTTCATCTAAAACAACACAGAGAAACTTAACTTCCTTGACTTTTAAAGGAAAAACGTAATGAACCTAACCCTACAGTTTATGCACCATGGAAAAGATTACAGTCAGACTATGGTCGAAGTTAGGAAAATATGGGAGCCAATTTAGCCAAAAATGTAATGGGCCCTATATCACTGTAAACCCAAATAAGTTACTAGAACTCAAAAAATTTGAGCAATCGATTACCTCAATTTTTATTTTTTTTAAAAATTGATTAACTTCAAAGTCAAAATTTTCCAGAACTTAAAAGGTTGGATGACTGTCTACTTGTACTTTTTGATAATAGTTAAATTAAAGTGCTGTATGGATGAAGTTGAACGTTCGGGCTTACAGCGTAGACTCTTCTATTTAGATGTGTGTTATTTATTTATTCATTATTTTTGCTTGATGTACTGTATGATTTTTTTTGTGTGTTTACTTTTATTAATCTAATTTATTTGTATCTGTCCTGTCTTTATGTGCGGTGAAATGATGAAGATGAAGCAACAACTAAATGTAAAAAACAAACCCCTATTTTATGTAATTAAACATTTTAAAGAAGTTACCACACACACACGCGCACGCACGCACGTTAGTTTGGGTGTGGCCTCAGCTCCGCGGGCCCTGTACAGGGTTAACCTGGAACTGCACCTTTTTGTTCTGTTTAGCTGACTCGTCAGGTCCAACTTTCAGTTCTTACTTTGTCAATCGTTACCTTGTCTTTCTTTGTTTTTTTGTTAGTTTTGGGACATGGGATTTAGGGCTTTGTTGATAGCTCCTTTTTCCTCAGGAAACAGTGGAAACCCAGCAATCCTGGCACTGCATAAATAAAAACGTTAAAATTGTATATCCTGGTTTTCCCGTATCCTTTATAAATATGTTCATTCCTTTCGGGTCGTAACAGTGACCAACACATAAGACTGGTCTAAGCGCTAATGCTAACCACTTTATGAAAAGAAGAAACTATTTTAACTAGTTTAATTATAGTAAATCAGTGATATTTATCAACCATAACTTTATGTAACTCTATCAGATATAAAATAAACTGGATTCAGCAGCAATAAAAACACTTGTAGTTATTTTTGCTTTTCATGTGCTTTTTATTTGTTTCTAAAATAATCATTATAAATGAGGAAATAAATAGATGATATACAATATTACTAATGCAGTGATCCATACGTACAAACATGTTTCATAAAATATCAGCTCTATGAGTCAGCAGATATTGTAGCTTTTTATAATGAGTAAATGTTATTAATGAAGCACATTCTGGTGATGATTTATTCAGTTTAATTTGTGTTTGTAAGGAACCTGTTTACACTTTAAGGTGAGAATTGTTTTATTCATTTATTTATTGTTTTTATTTATCGTAATTTGACCCAAGCCAAATGTAAAAGATTGTAGCATTATAGAGCAAATAATTGTACGATTTATCATCCGATTAGTTAGTTAATCGTTTCAATAATCAATGAATAGTCGACTATTAAAATAGTCATTAGTTGCAGCCCTAGACTCTACACCATGGCACTAGCATTGAGATGCAGAAAGCACAAGTAACCAATAAATAATGTAAATACAGTACACTGACGAAAATGAAATATATATGATAAAATAACTAATAACTTTCATGTTTTTCATGTTGTAGGCTGTCAATCACTGAAGCCTCTGAGTTTCCTGGTTTTACTCCTTGGCCATGTTTGCACTTTTTTATTTATGTTCATTTATTTTACTTTGAAATGTGATCAGCAAACGTAAGTTACGTATGTAACTATGGTTCTATGAATCCCGAATGACCGCCAGAGGCGGTGCTTCAAGCACTGAATGATCATTCTTGCGCATGCGCAGGTCGAGAAATTAATAACAACAAAGTCACCTGTGACCTCCGGTGACCCACGTGAATCTATAAAGTCACATGACACCGGAAACACAGTCCCACAATCTTCTCGCGTAACCACAGAAGATTCCGAGGGACTGAACGCTCTGGCGGTCATTCGGGATTCATAGAACCATAGTTACATACGTAACTTACGTTCTATTTCATCCCTTCTGACCGCCAGAGGCGGTGCTTCAAGCACTGAATGACTAATATCAACAAGGTCCCGAGGAATCCCCGGAACCAAAAGTCACTCACCTCGCTCAAGAGCGGCGTTGACGGAGGACGCCGTCCAACGGATGTGGAGCGGCCACGTTCACCTTGTAGAATCTGGCGAAGGTGTTTGAAGACGTCCACGACGCTGCTTCACATATAGTCTCCAGTGGAACCCCTGCCTGTGCAGCCCAGGAAGTGGAGATGCTCCTGGTGGAATGGCACCTCACGCCTGTGGGCAGCTGCCGACCACACCTGGCGTAAGCCTCAGCAATGACACCAACAACCCAGTGTGACAGACGCTGCTTCGACAGTGGAAGGCCCACACGGGGTCCCCCAAAGCACACAAACAGTTGACCCGACTTGCGTAGCGCCGCGGTCGCACGCAGGTAAGCGGCCAGCGAACGGACCGGGCAGAGAAGCTCAGAGCCAGAGCCCGAGTCAAAACGAGCAAGACGTAAGGGGCCGACCGGGGTCGCAGAGGGAACCTTGGGGATAAAAGATGGATTAGGCCAGAGATTAACCCCTGAACCATCTGGGTTCCACTGGCAGCAGAGGTCCTCAACAGAGAACGCCTGCAACTCCCCCACGCGCTTAGCCGAGACCATCGCCAAGAGGAACGCAGTCTTCATGGACAACCATTTAAGGCTCACCTCTGCCAATGGCTCAAAAGGCGGAGACCCCAGGGCCTCGAGCACCACAGCCAAGTCCCATGAAGGCACCACGTGGCGTCTGGGGGGATGCAGTCTCCGGGCACCCCTCAGAAACAGGGAGACCGTCTTATTGACACCGACAGTAGCACCATCCACCCCAACATGCCAACACGAAATAGCCGCCACATATACCCCCAGAGTAGAAGGAGACCGCCCCTTGTCGAGGAGGTCCTGCAGAAACTGTAGAACCGAAGGGACAGGACAGCATACAGGGTCCAGCCCACGGTCACCGCACCACTTGGCAAACAGTTTCCACCTATTAGCATACAACATGCGTGTGGACGGCGCCCGTGCATTGCAAATCGTGTGGGCCCACACCACCGCCAAACACAGAAAAATCTACGCCCGGCCGTGCAGCGGCCAGACCCAGAGCTGTAAGCGATCGGGATCGGGGTGTAATACCCGACCCCCCATCTGTGATAACAGGTCCCCCCTGCAAGGGAGACGCATCGGCAAGCTGCAACAGAGCCTGTGCAGCAGCGGAAACCATGTCCTCCCCGGCCAGAATGGGGCCACCAGGAGGAGCCGGTGTCCCCCCTGAAGGACCCGGAGAAGCGTCGGGAAAATGAGCGGCAACGGCGGGAAAGCGTACAGCAGGACCTGTTGCCAGTCGTGCGCCAGCGCATCGCGGCCCATCGGGCTGGTGACGTCCCCCAGAGAGAACCAGAGAGGGCAATGGGTGGCTTCCCTCGAAGCGAAGAGATCCACCTCTGCCCTGCTGAAGGCCCCCCAAATCCGTTCCACCACCTCCGAATGGAGCATCCACTCTCCCGGCGGCAACGCATGGCGAGACAAGAAATCGGCCACCTGATTCCGCGGACCCGGTAAATGCGCTGCACGTAAGCCCGCCAGCCGAGGCCACGCCCACGTGAGTAGCCGAGCCGTCACCTCCGTCAATCTGACCGACCTGGTTCCCCCCATGTGGTTGATGTGGTAGACCACAGAGGTGTTGTCTGATCGCACCAGAACATGTCGGCCTCTCAGATACGGCAGGAACTGGCGAAGCGCCAAATGCACCGCTAGGAGCTCTAAAACATTTATGTGCTCCCGCCTCGATTGAGGGGACCACATACCCTGGGTCACTCGGCCTTGCCATGTCGCACCCCAGCCCGTGGATGACGCATCCGTATAGACAACTTCTCTCCGTGCCGGACAAACCCCCAGCCGGACGCCGTGCTCCAGCCAGAATCTGTCCCGCCATGGAGTCAGGGCCACAAGACACCGATGCGATACCCGCACCAACACCCGTCGGTGTGCCCACCGTGACGGATCCAGACCCCGGTCGTTCAGCCAGATTTGCAGGGGGCGTAAGCGAAGCAGGCCCAAAGGAACTACGCCAGCAACCGAGACCAGCTTGCCCAGGAGCCGAAGGTACTTGGCAAAAGGGAGCTTCCCGGCCCCGCGAAAAGCGGAGAGGGTCTCCCCTATATCCTCGACCCGCCGTGGGGAAGGCCGAGCCATCATGGAGACCGTGTCGAGCGCAACCCCCAGAAAAACCGTGGCCTGGGTTGGACTCAACTTGCTCTTGGGGAGATTGACCCTGAGCCCCAACCGTCGTACGTGCTCGAGGACAGTCTCCGTGTCCTGAACAGCCCGAGCGCGCGACGGTGCACAAATGAGCCAATCGTCCAGGTAAGGCAGTATCTTCAGCCCCCGTGCCTGTAATGGGGCCAGCGCTGCTGCCACAACCCGCGTGAATACGCGGGGCGACAGTGAGAGACCGAACGGGAGAACCCTGAACTGAAAATGGCGGCCCTGAAAAACAAAACGTAGAAACTTCCAATGAGGGGGAGCGATCGGGACGTGGAAATACGCATCCTCCAGATCGATGCTGGTGAACCACTCGCCCCTCGATACAGTGCGAAGCACCTCCGTGGTACGTAACATGTGGAACGATAACACCTTTAAAAACATGTTGAGACCTCTCAGGTCCAGCACGGGACGCAGGTCCCCGGTCCTTTTCGGGACCAGAAAATATCTGGAATAAAAACCCCCTGGATCCTGCAGGGGATCCACAGGCATGATTGCACCCTTGTCCAGCAAGGTTTGAATCTCGAGTCGTAACACCTGGGCTTTGGCCGAGTGGACATGTGTGACCCGGACTGGGCCAGAAACGGGAGGTCGGCGGCGGAACTGTAGTCTGTAACCCCCGGACAATATGTTCAACACCCCAACGTCCCGGGTGTGGGCAGCCCAATAACGGAGCTGCTCCAGGGTGAAACAACCGACCCCCGGACCCCGGATCTCACCTGCGTCCCCCCCGACCCCTAGTGGATCGTGAGGGTTGCCGACTCTGTCGCTCCATGCGGGGCAGACGAGCGGCCTGCGTCCGAGGTCGATCGCCACGAAAATGGTCAGACCTTGTAAGCGGTCGCCGAGGAACAGCAAAGGGATCCGCCGAGGGAGGGGAAACCCTTGGGGGTGGACCCGGCGCAGACGCCCGTGGAGGTGCACGCCGGTGAAGGCCCGCCAACTGCTGACGCGTCTGGGTGGCCTGTGCCGTACGGTGCAGAGCCTCCATTGCCGCCGAACCAAAGAGTTCCCCCGGGTGGACCGGGAGACCCCGCAGAGTCCTCCTACAGGACTCGGTCAGAGGAGACTGGGACAGCCAGACTTGCCTCCGAGCCAACGTAAGAGTGGAGAGCAGGCGGCCCAGCTCCCTCGACATAAATGCAAAAGCCTGCAGAGAAGTGTCAACAAGACCCTGCGTAGGCAAATCTAGATCAACATCCTCCAGTGACGCAGCCAGTCCCAGTAGCAAATGGGACAGGGAATTCCCGATACGCCCCATACGAGCCCCGGCCTCATAAGCTCTACACAAAAACTCATCAGTGGCCCGACACTGAGGGCGCGGGCACCTCGCATCGGATCTGAGGGCCTCCTCTGGAGACACAATAAGGGAGGCCACTGCCGGTTCGACCGCCGGCATGCGATCCAAGCCCAGTTTGGGCGCCTCCTGCATGGAAGCAAGCGCCCTACCATCGGCAGTAGGCTTGGAATATGCCTTAGTGTCGGTCCAGCAGGCATGGAGCTGACCGACGTACTCCGCGGAGGGGGGAACCAAAAAAGAGGTGGACGAAACCTGCCGCCTAAAAAAGGCACTTGAGGCAGTAGACTGCGCAGGGGGGGCGTCCAGGTGCAAGCGCGCCAGCGCAGTACGAATGGCGGAGATGGCAGAGCCCTCACTATCCCCCGCAGAGACATCAGACACACAAGTGCCCAGTTCAGATGCATCTGTATACACGTCCGCCAATTCAGGCGAATGCAGGTCGGCATCCCGAAATTGCGAGTCCGACGCTGCCACAGACAGGACGTCCTGGTCGTGAACAGACGCCTCGTCCTCATGCCCCTGCACAACCACCCCGTGAGCAGGACCAGCTCCGTGAAGGGACTGGAGGAGAGCCTTCATCTGGGCGAGCTCCGAAGACAAGTGGTCGACCTTCACCGCTAGCCCCGATGGACGACCCACCTTGGATCGTTTTCTGGCAGAGACCGCGGCTCCTGTAGTGGAGCGCTTCCGTGCGGCGGAGGGGGCGGCTCCCGCCGCGGAGCACCCCACCACCGTGGCCTGCCCATCCGGAAGCAGAGAGGAAGACAACCTCTGCGGCCAGCACGTAGAACCCTCGCACGTGGCCATCCGGGTATTACGTAAGGACAACGGCATTACCCGACAGTCCACACACGCCGCGTCGGTGAGGCCGTCCCGAAGGTGGTCCACACCGAGGCACGAGGCGCACCGGTCGTGCCCGTCGTCCAAATTCAGCGGCGCCGAACAATCCTTACAACAAGGAGAGGCCAGCATGACGTCGGATCAGGTCGAGTCACAGACCAATAGCGACCCAAAACGCTACAAAAAAACAGACCCACCCGAACGAACACGTCACTGGTGGAGTCCACAAAAAAATAAAGCGAGCAGGGAACAACCACTGCCGATAGCCGGTAACAATACCAAAAAAAAAAAAAAAAAAAAGAAAACCGAGAGGCCGAACACGGCAACGTCGGGTAGAAGAAAAATAAAAAATGAGCCGAAAAACGGCTGCAGTCACATTATCTCAACCAGCAACGAGGAAGCCGAACACGGCAGCGTCGTGCGGAAGCAAGCATCTGATTGTACTCCGTGTAACAAACAAGTCACGCCGAACACGGCACCAGACACACAAGCCCACTCCTCACCGTAAACGGCAACAGGAAAGTACTCACCAGGGACCCACTCCGCAGCAGCAGCCCACGCAGCCCAGGAGGGCGAGACGCGCTCGCAGCTCCCACCACAGGTCACGGGCCGATAGCAGTGAGCCGCCAAAAAAAAAACTACAGCAGTATGTGGAGTCCGTTTAGAAGAGCAACACTCGACCATACGCGAGAAGAACAAAAGGGACTGTGTTTCCGGTGTCATGTGACTTTATAGATTCACGTGGGTCACCGGAGGTCACAGGTGACTTTGTTGTTATTAATTTCTCGACCTGCGCATGCGCAAGAATGATCATTCAGTGCTTGAAGCACCGCCTCTGGCGGTCAGAAGGGATGAAATAGAAGTCTTGTTTTAAGATTCACTAGGATTTAACTTCAGTGAAAACAATTGATATTATTTATTTTAATTGTATTTTTCTGTGTTTGTTAAACCGTATTTCAAAATTGTGCCTTTTTGTAAGACTCTACGTTTAATTATCATTAATAAATACTTATAATATCACATAAGTCATTATTTCACAATTCCTCTCAACTTTTAACATTTTTTTTTTTTTTTTTTACAAAAACATGGTGGGCTTCACTATCCCCAGACTTAGCACATATTCTGGGGCAAACCCTGGGTCAGGACCCAAAAGTGGGTCGTGAACAGCTGGTCAAAATAAATAAATACTTAAGTTAATGTCTCTCATGTTGGACTTGTCTTTTATTTTGAAAAAAACTTTTCCTTTGATAGGCAAGCTGTGAAATGCATGTTGCACAGGAAAATATATAGATTTATATTTTTAAAAATATTATATGTGTGTGTGTTGTCGACAGATATTTTTGAAAGACTAAATTTGGTTGGTTGAGTTCTAAAAAAAGTGGGTCGTGATTTAATGACCGTGGCAAAATGTGGGTCCCAGGGTGAGACCAGTTGAGAACCTGGTTTACAGGATAATAGATGAAATGACTATTAATTACAGTATTGGTTATTTACAAACTTTAAATAAAATATTAATAAATAAACATTTTTGTTAAGTTATTAATAATTGATGACATTAATACTGGATATTAATGAAAACATAAATCAGATAAAGTATCTTCTTAACTATATTTGCTGTAGTAAATAGAGAGCCCTAATAAAGACTGTCCACAGGGTTATTGGTGTTATTGTTGACGCTTCCTTTGGGGGTGTGACTTTGTAGACGGTCCCTGCCCACTCCTTAGCTCATTAACATAAAGTGTGTTTTTCTGTAGTTTGTTCTCTGTGTTCCACTGAGTACACACAGGTTGTTCCACCTTTACATCGTCACATATTGATAGAGAAATGTGAGTGTGAATGAAGTGGGTCACCAGTTAAACTAGTCTCCAGTGTGTGTGTAACAGCGGATGAATGTGGTGAGTGAGTGAGTGAATGAATGGAAACACACGGAGTGTTCTAACCTCTTCCTTCACAGAGCACACATCTGAAAACTCCTCCGTTTCTTCTTCTCCGCTTTTCTCCATCTTTGGAGCAAACATTCCGTCCCACACATGGTCGGGATGACGAAGCTCCTCCAGCACAGCTTTCCTCCTGCAGCCTTCATCATCATCATCATCACTGTCCGTCTTACTCATACTCAGCTTCACTTCCCTCCATAATATTTGTTCCTTTTCTTCTTCTTCTTCTAGTTTAACGGTAGTCATCATCCAGCTCTGTCCGTCCTCCATTTCACTGCTTTGTTCCTGACTCTAGCTGGTTGCCAGATACAACCGACGATTCCCCGCATGAAATATGTTGAATATCCACAGAAATGCCCCAAAAACCATCCGTTCATCATCCAAATAAACATAAATATAACATTTAACCAACGTTAAACTGTTTAATCACTAAGTTAGTTATTTTATAATCTCACAATCAGCGGGAAAATACTCAACCTGGCAACCACTCAACTGTTGCGCTGACGTCACAATCAACTTTTTATAGAATAAATGTGTTTAATGGTGATTAAAGAGTGAATAAAGTAGTTACAGACTGAAGGATTTGGTCTGTGGATGATTTAATAGATTTCAGAGGAAATTTGTTGATTTGTTTATGATTAAATTATGTTTGGTTTGTTCTCAGAAACAATAGACATTGTAGATTAATATTGTACAAGCATTGACAGTAAAATCACTGTAGATCACATTAAATCTACAGTTGCTTTTACCTTATTTTTTAAAAGAATATGTTTTATTACTTATTTTTTAAGGAAAGTAAATTATTTAAACAAGCATTGAAACATAATCCTTTTCTTCTTCCTTTGAAAATAAATTATATTTTAAAAGTTATTCCCTCTGATTTCAGTAAAAATATTCTATTGATATATTTGTGTTTGCTGAAGACTCAAGAAACTCTTTAAATAATATCTACACATGTAGTGATTTCGTACATTAAATGTTTAACATTGAGTAACTGTTGGTTTTGTGATATTTATATTTATAGTAAGACAATTGAGTTTTTTTGTACATATAAATACACAAATATGTTATGGATTTATGAAGTTTTTTTTTTAGTAAAACACAAATGTAGATATTTTAAAATTAAGCTGTTTTTACATTTTCTAAATGAGTTGAAAATGTTTATAAACTATGTAAAATGTGTCTGTTCTAAACCTTTTGTTAAATTAATTATTTTAGTTTTAAGTTTAGTTTTTTTCTGTTTCTATCATGATTGTCAATGTTGTGTATTGTCTTTTGATCAGTCTGTACAGTCTACATTCATATACAAACATCACACCAATCCACTTATCCAAGCAGCAATAATAATAATAATAATAATAATAATAATAATAATAATAATAATAATAATAATAATAATAATAACAGGGGTACATTACAACTTTCTCTTCTGTTTTGTAATGTTTTCAATGACTTCAACACATTTTTAAGATCACTTTTAAAAGCTTTAACATTTGGGATAATTTAAAAAAAATTACATTTATGTATCAAATGTTTTCCAAATATCATTAAATTGCTACATATAAATTCCACATCTTTGTCCTTCAAAATAAAAGCAAATGTAACCAAATGCTAATCAAAGCCAGGTATCACAGTGTGTGTGAGCAGCCAATCATCAACTCTTTCCTAAAACCTCTTCGCCACAGAACAGGAAAAAAAGACGTGTTGTTGAGTTTCATTATTAGTTTGACTAAACATGGAGCTGTAATCATTCATATTAAACCTAATCATTAAAAATATATTTACATGGATAAACATCATTCATTGTTTAAAATTAATTTATTTCAATTTAGGAAATAAAGGAAATGATAAATATTTGTCCTAATTTTGATAATATCTGTTTTCTAATAGTTTGAAGATATTATTTGTCTCTTACTTGAAGATGAAAACATTGTTTAATAAATAACAGTGTCTAAAAACAATAACTTCCAATGCACAGTTTATTGATCTTTGTG
>NW_021145164.1:0-55920 GCF_900634775.1 Gouania willdenowi
GCTTGCCTTAAGATGATGCTTTCATGTATAAATTGGAACCAGAATGTCAATACTTAATATATATATTAATGTTTTCTCTGTGATGTAATTGGGGTTTCCTCTAACTATTATAGCATAACATACCTGTTTTTCAGAGACAAACCCTTAAAATAAGGTCAGTGAGTTAAAGCTACATGTCTAATGTCACACAGGGACCTTATTAATATAAGTGTAGAGAATAATATTATAAGTTATATAATAAATTATGTGTATTTGTGCACATTTTAAAAACAAATTCAGCTGACCAAAGTGCTGTACAATTTTTTATTATTATAATTAACGATCAATTATTTATTTACACACACACACACGTGCGCTGTAATGATGGCCTTCTGATGACTTTCCCTTAAAGGTCCCTATGGTAACCATGGTAACGTAAGGTCAGAGGTGAGTCAGACTTGCCTACTTCCTGATTTGTACTGAGCACATAGACGTAGTTTAATGTTACGTTTCTGTTACCATCCCCTCTGTAACGACTAATAAGCAGTGTTTGAGGTTCCCCTGTATACAGTAAACGTACAGTGTGATGGTAACCAGTTGTTTTGAGTTCTGTTTATAACATTATTGACCCACAGACACCTCTGGATCTATACAGCACACACAGTGTTTTACTGAGCATCAAAGACTTTCTCATTATGGGGACCATGTCCTTAGTAATATGTTAGGTTACTGCTTTGGTAATCTCACCCCACTTTCATAAGGCACAGCACCACAGTAAGATAGATAGTAAGAGCAGAATAAAGCATACTGGTGGCTCTACGGAAGAAACTTTTAAGGTTACGTGAATTATATCAATATTACATTATAGTCCTATGCTATATCTCCTAAATAAATATATCAATATTTATTAAAAACTTGATATATCGCCCAGCCTTAGTTCTGTCTCATACATTTTCCAACAGTCTGCTACATTACAACAACCATTATTTTCCTTTCTAACCTCCACAGTCTCACTGCAGAGAAGATTTGCTGAAAAGTCAAATCAAGACTCTGGAGTCACAGTTACATCATGTCTACATGCAGGTGAGCAGCAGCTGCTAAAGAAGCAAAGAATCCATTTGTGTGTAAGTGTAAGAGTAGATGTTGCTCTTTACCTTTGTTTGACACTTTCTGTGATGTCTCTCTCCTTCCTCAGAAGTGTCTCACTGACAGCGTGTGGCGTGTCAGCCAGCTTACACTTAATGTCTGAAAAAAAAAAAACATCTAATGATTAGTGCACGTGCAGAAGTGGTGGAGACCGCCCCTATTTAAATGATTCTGACGCACTGAAGACGTGCACTCCTGATTCCCTTGGGTTTTTACGCCTTATTAGCTCATGGAGTGACATTTCCATAGGTTTTAACACCTCTAAACCTTTAGTGAATCTGCCCCTAAGTTTCTCAGCAGCAGAGATAATTTGGAACAACTTTTAGAATCATTGGCAGATAAATTAAAGGAACTGAAGAGTTGGTTTGACTCAAATAAACAAAACAAAACGTATAATATTTGGAAATTGGACATAAAACTGACTAAAGAAATGAATAATAAAGACCATAAAAATAGAGAAAGTGAATGAAATAAAATTTCTGGGAGTCATAATAGACAATAAACTATCTTGGAAGTCACATATACAGTACATTGCAGCCAAAATAACGTCAATTGCAATATTACAAGAAGTCTTTTTAAATCAGTCATCACTATACACCTGTTCTGTTCCTTTATTCTCTCATATATAACTTACTGTGTGAACATGTGGGGGAACACATATAAAACAAATACAGACTTAATATTCAAATGTCAGAAAAGAACAATAAAAACAGTAAAAAAAAAGCACATGGAGACAGCCATCAAACCCACTTTTTATCAAACTGAAGGCACTGAAATTCTAGAATTTGATCGACCACAAAACAATTCACATCGTGCACAAAGCAAATCAGAATCAATTACAATTACAAAGCCAAATTTCTGAACTCAGTTACAATCAATTATCATTACGACAGCAACATAATTTTTTCAGTTATAATTTTGATTGTAATTGCATTGTAACTGCAATGAATAATGAATTGTACTTGTAATTGAGGTTCCAACCGTGGCAGCAGCTGATGTTTGACAGCAGTGGAACACATGGTTGAGTCAGTGTGTGATCAGAGTGAAGCTGCTCATCACACACTCACTGATTCCTCACCTCACATCAGCCTTTTCAGCTGCTGCTGTAGAGAAGAAGCTGCGTCTGTCACCAGCTCACAGTGTGAAAACAGCAGAGTGACATTAGAGCGTCCAACCTACTCACTAACACTGCTCTAGTCTCATGTTGAAAAGGGGAAGATCACTTCAGCATTTCCTGGAACTCGTGAGCGTCTGCACGTCTTTATAAAAAGTGTCATTCACCCTAGTTGCCATGTTTTGCAACTGCTGCAGATAAACCACAAAAAACAAGGAAGTGCAGAGTGTGTTAAAACTCAAGCAAAGGGGAAATACACTGAGAGATCAACTATAGACGACCTTTTATAAGATTAAGTTGAACAATAGTACAAGAAATACAAATCTTAAGGCAGTTAAAGGTTGCATCAGAAATAAAACCATCAAATCTCAACAAAAGCAGAAAATATTGCATTGAATCTCTGGAACTGGAAATTTCAGCACTTGAACAAGAAATATTAAAAGCAGAATTTGTCATACACCGCACAAGGCAAAATCTTTATATGAACAGTGCCCAACCCAGCCGTTTGCTGGCTCATAAACTACGTGAAAATGATAATCTAGCAAACATATCAGTGATCGGGACAAAAGAGGAGGATATAACATTAGATTCCATGAAGATCAACTGTACATTCCAACAATTTTACCAAAACCTGTACAAATCAGAAGTGTCCCATAATGAAAAAATCTGTTCAGGATTATTTAAGCCATTAAAACTACCTAAACTGCACCAGGAGGCCAGATGTCAGTTAGAAACACCTATTACTTTAGATGAACTGAAGAACGCTATTAAATCAATGAACAGAGGGAGATCTCCAGGCTTGGATGGTTTACCTCCAGAATTATATGAGGCTTTTTGGCCTCAGCTGGGTCCTCTGTTGATAATTATGTTTAATTTTTCTATGAACAGGTTCCTTCTCAACTAGTTCCAATGTTGAAATCATTTCTGTGGGTGAATGACACTTTTTATAAAGACGTGCAGACGCTCACGAGTTCCAGGAAATGCAGAAGTGATCTTCCCCTTTTCAACATGAGACTAGAGCAGTGTTAGTGAGCAGGTTGGACGCTCTAATGTCACTCTGCTGTTTTCACACTGTGAGCTGGTGACAGACGCAGCTTCTTCTCTACAGCAGCAGCTGAAAAGGCTGATGTGAGGTGAGGAATCAGTGAGTGTCTGATGAGCAGCTTCACTCTGATCACACACTGACTCAACCATGTGGATCCACTGCTGTCAAACATCTGCTGCTGCCACGGTTGGAACCTCAATTACAATTACAATTCATTATTCATTACAGTTACAATGCAATTACAATCAGAATTATAACTGAAAAAATTATGTTGCTGTCGGAAATGATAATTGATTGTAACTGAGTTCAGAAATTTGGCTTTGTAATTGTAATTGATTCTGATTTGCTTTGTGCACAATGTGAATTGTTTTGTGGTCGATCAAATTCTAGAATTTCAGTGCCTTCAGTTTGATAAAAAGTGGGTTTGATGGTTCTCTCCATGTGCTTTTTTTTTTTACTGTTTTTATTGCTCTTTTCTGACATTTGAATATTAAGTCTGTATTTGTTTTATATGTGTTCCCCCACATGTTCACACAGTAAGTTATATATGGGAGAATAAAGGAACAGAACAGGTGTATAGTGATGACTGATTTAAAAAGACTTTTTGTAATATTGCAACTGACGTTATTTTGGCTGCAATGTACTGTATATGTGACTTCCAAAATAGTTTATTGTCTATTATGACTCCCAGAAATTTTATTTCATTCACTTTCTCTATTTTTATGGTCTTTATTATTCATTTCTTTAGTCAGTTTTTTGTCCGATTTCCAAATATTATACGTTTTGTTTTGTTTATTTGAGTCAAACCAACTCTTCAGTTCCTTTAATTTATCTGCCAATGATTCCAAAAGTTGTTCCAAATTATCTCTGCAGCTGAGAAACTTAGGGGTGGATTCACTAAAGGTTTAGAGGTGTTAAAACCTATGGAAATGTCACTCCATGAGCTAATAAGGCGTAAAAACCCAAGGGAATCAGGAGTGCACGTCTTCAGTGCGTCAGAATCATTTAAATAGGGGCGGTCTCCACCACTTCTGCATGCGCACTAATCATTAGACGTTTTTTTTTTTTCAGACATTAAGTGTAAGCTGGCTGACACGCCACACGCTGTCAGTGAGACACTTCTGAGGAAGGAGAGAGACATCACAGAAAGTGTCAAACAAAGGTAAAGAGTAACATCTACTCTTACACTTACACACAAATGGATTTTTTGCTTCTTTAGCAGCTGCTGCTCACCTGCATGTAGACATGATGTAACTGTGACTCCAGAGTCTTGATTTGACTTTTCAACAAATCTTCTCTGCAGTGAGACTGTGGAGGTTAGAAAGGAAAAGAATGGTTGTTGTAATGTAGCAGACTGTTGGAAAATGTATGAGACAGAACTAAGGCTGGGCGATATATCAAGTTTTTAATAAATATTGATATATTTATTTAGGAGATATAGCATAGGACTATAATGTAATATTGATATAATTCACATAACCTTAAAAGTTTCTTCCGTAGAGCCACCAGTATGCTTTATTCTGCTCTTACTATCTATCTTACTGTGGTGCTGTGCCTTATGAAAGTGGGGTGAGATTACCAAAGCAGTAACCTAACATATTACTAAGGACATGGTCCCCATAATGAGAAAGTCTTTGATGCTCAGTAAAAACTGTGTGTGCTGTATAGATCCAGAGGTGTCTGTGGGTCAATAATGTTATAAACAGAACTCAAAACAACTGGTTACCATCACACTGTACGTGTACTGTATACAGGGGAACCTCAAACACTGCTTATTAGTCGTTACAGAGGGGATGGTAACAGAAACGTAACATTAAACTACGTCTATGTGCTCAGTACAAATCAGGAAGTAGGCAAGTCTGCCTCACCTCTGACCTTACGTTACCATGGTTACCATAGGGACCTTAAAGGGAAAGTCCTCAGAAGGCCATCGCAGAGTAGACAGTGAAACATGCAGTGATAGGTTTTTTTTTTTTTAATATCTCGATACTTTCAAGCTATATCATATATACGATACATATCTGGATATTTTGCCCTAACAATTGATCATTAATTATAATAAAAAAAACTGTACAGCACTTTGGTCAGCTGAATTTGTTTTTAAAATGTGCACAAATAAACATCATTTATTTAATGAATTATGATATTATTCTCTACACTTATATTAATAAAGGTCCCTGTGTGACATTAGACATGTAGCTTTAACTGACTGACCTTATTTTAAAGGTTTGTCTCTGAAAAACAGGTATGTTATGCAATAATAGTTAGAGGAAACCCCAATTACATCACAGAGAAAACATTAATATATCTATATTAGGTATTGCCATTCTGGTTCAATTTTATGCATCAAAGAAACATCTTAAGGCAAGGGCAAAATATCCAGATATATATTGTATATCGTAATATAGCTTGAAAGTATCGAGATATTTAAAAAAAAACAAAAAAAACAACCTATCTACTCTGCGCACACAAGGACACACACACACACACACACACACACACACACACACACACACACACACACACACACACACACACACACACACACACGAGATTTGCTACATAAAATAGAAACGACACAAAATCAAACAGCTTTAACACATTAACAATACAAACACAAAAGTAAATGATAATTTATTTTCATGCACTACAGTTACAGGATCCTGGAAACTGATAAAGATACACAGCACACATGAACAGAGGCACACTTTCTTGTGTAAGACTGACAGTTTAATACAGCCTAGATAGAACAGAAACAGGAAGCACCAAACCACAGGCTGCAAATGTCTCTGAGACAACACCAGGCAAACACAACCCAGTACACGTGATCAACACAACATCCAGCAATGCATCAAAGAACAGTGAATAATGTTCTATAGAATATCTAATATGTCATAAAATAATGATGTCTTACTGTCCAAACTACGTCTAAGGAGCCGTAGAGGCCTGAAATGTTGTCCTGCAGGGCTGTCAGCTTCTTCTTCTTCTCTCTCTCCTCTCTCCACAGGGCTTCCTGATTCAAACAATAAAGAAACATTTACAGAAATATATCACTGATGTATGGGTGCCAATTGTAAAGTCGTGCATGCTAAATGAATCAGCAACTTTTTGTAACATTTAACAAAAAAAAAAACAAAAAACATTTTAACCAGATTTACAGCAATATTTGTGAAATTTGTGAGAATCGCTTTCTCGTAAAAAGATAATGTCAATGATAAATCTAAATCTCAATGTTAACTATTAAATCTATAATCTAAATGTTAATTCTAGATATTATATTTAAATTTCCTTTTATTTTGGTTCTTTTGGTGAATTTGCATTTTAGCTATATATTTAGTTTCACCCATGGCATTTAGGTTTAACATTTATATTTAGGATTTAGATTTCACATTTAACATTTAGATTAGGATTAAACATTTGAAATTTAGATTTAGATTTAACATTTAATGTTTAGATTCAACATTTAGCTTTAGATGTACATTTAGATTTAAGATTAAAAGTTTAGATTGATATTTATATTTAACATTTAGATTGAACATTGACATTGTACTTTTAAGAGAAGAAACTCTATCACAAATTTTAAAAATATTGCTGTAATTCTAGTCAAAAGTATGTTTTTTAAATGTGGTTTCTTGCTGAATGTTGCGAAAAGTTGGTGGGTGACATAATAGGGATTTTTGGTAAATCATCAATAACAGCATTGATTTATATTATGTATACAGTACACCCTCATATGTATGTGTATTTACAATATATGTTTATGTATTTCCATGAATATTTTTTTTTTCCTCATGTAAATTCCTTTTAAAGATTAGTGTAAACAACTAGTTTATCTGCTTTTTGATGCAGTTCAGGCCACTAATAATTTGGTTAAAAATGTGTTGATATGTATTGTATACTATACAGGATGTATTACTTTAAATTTTCTTTAATGTTCTTAAACTTGCATTAAGATCAATCACATCCCAATGTTTATTGACATAATAATAGTCATACAACTTTTATGCATACAATCAACTTCTATTTAGAAGGACACATCCAGACACATTGAAAACATATTTATTATGTTCATACATATATACAAATACGTGTTAGATTTTTACTATGCACTTATACCAAGATTAATTCAATAATCAAATGGTTCGTCAAAGTCAGCAGGAGTGAACTAAATAAATCAGGATTATAACTTGAACAAAATCTGTGAGGTAATTATATTCAAATACTTCATTTGCACTTTTTCACAAATAACAGAACTGAAAAGCTACTGTTGGATAAAAAAAAAAAAATGAAGATATGTAACTTATGTGGGTAGATAAAACTTTCAGGCATTAATTAATCATTATTATTATTAATTAATTCATTAATTTAATTTAATTTACTACAGCAAAATAAATCACGTTTAAAAATATTTTCACTAATTCCACATTGTTGGATGAATGGTATTAATGAAACTGTGGTTAAGGCTGACTTTATCTGCTAACTTTATCCAGTAACATTAACATATCATGATGATTTCAACATTGACTCTTTAAACCTAAAAGAAAACAATAACATCAAGTAATTTATTAACTCAATGTAGATCAAGAGCCTTTACCATTAATAACGCATCCAACCAGGATAACTCCTCATAGTGAGACAAGAATAGACAAGGCTCTTCACTAACTTTTCCAGTGGTGGTACTGGTGCGACTAACTTTCTCAGTTGGTCGCACCAGCACAGAATTTGGTCGGGCGCTTTTTTTTTGTTAAGCGGAGGATTGTTATGCTTTGCTGTTTTAAATAACAGCATGTATTCTGTTTTTTTAATTTATTTTGCAGAAAAGCTGTACTTCAATTAACTTAACAGTATCATAACCAACATCTGCATTGCTTCACCCCATGGTATTCAATTCAGAGGGTCCAGCTCTGATAGTGGGGTCTCCTAACCCAGGCCTGGTATCATAGTCCATCAGTTCTGGCCCCCGATGCCGATTCTGATGAGGTCCTCCTCTTTGGTGTGGAATCGTGTATGTGCTGTGCATGCACGCTCTACTCCGCTCGGCACACTCGGCTCGTTCTTCCTCGCTCCCCCCCCACCACAGGTCCAATAAGCACGCCCCACATACGCTCCGTCACAATGCTCGGTGAGCTTAGCGCGCTCTACCCTGCCCTGCGTCTGCTTGTTGCGCCCCAACTGTGCTTTGCTGCTCTGCGTGGCTCTGACGCCTGTCCCCAGTGTTGGTGACGCAGCAGCTGTGTGTGTTTGTCCCAGTATCTGTGAACGCAGCATGGACCATGTCTCTCCTGAGTGTTGGTGACGCAGCAGCTGTGTGTTTGGGGACATGGTGGCATGTGTAGTGTCTGTGTCTGACCCTGATTCACAGGAGGAGGACTTAGAGAGGACGAGGAAGTTTCATCCTTTTGGATTTTCAAAATAAGGTCATCCTAAGCCCTCGCACAGATGTGACCAAATGAAATTTTCACTCTGTCTCCCACCTGTAGTCAGACTCGTCTCCTCCGTCGTCTGAAGACAATTATTAGCACATGATTATTAGCACACAATTATTAGCAGACAATTATTAGCACACAACTATTAGCACATGATTATTAGCACACAATTATTAGCACACAACTATTAGCACACAATTATTAGCACACGATTATTAGCACACGATTATTAGCACACGATTATTAGCACACATTTATTAGCACACATTTATTAGCACACATTTATTAGCACACAATTATTAGCACACAATTATTAGCACACGATTATTAGCACACGATTATTAGCACACAATTGTTAGCACACGGTTATTAGCACACAGTTATTAGCACACAGTTATTAGCACACAATTATTAGCACACAATTATTAGCACACAAATAATAACACACAATTATTAGCACACCAAAACTCTAAACACAGCAAATAAGACACAACACTGTGAAATAAAACATTCACATCTATGTCAAAAATAAACTCTGCTATCATAACCTAACAATCCTTTGTCTAAATATCACTGTAATAATAAATTAATACACACTTCTATCATATAAATACACTTTCAAATGAGCAGCAACACACTAGTCTACTTTATAGAAAACACTGCAGTCTTTAGTTTTCACTGTTTTTATTCAGTTCCACAGTTTTCACATCAACTAAAAAATGAAATACTCAATTCTAAATTATTACAATAATGTATTTTACAGTTCAGTAAATTCAGCTAAAGCAGAAATAAAACAATATTGTGTAAACATAGAAAAACACAATAATGTGTGCTTATGGATACATCCGTCTGTTGGGGTCTGACCACAGGATCTCCCCTTGACCTCACATCAATGTCCCCACAGACCTGTTCCAGTGTCTGCTGTTACTCTCAGCCTAGGAGCCACTGAACGGCACATGAACACGTCATCCTTTACCAGCCTCAAGCAGCACGCCAACACATCTTTTTCAAACTGGGCTATTTATTTGAGCCACATAAGAAAAATAATAAGTACCAAACTGGGTTACGCAGAACCCACAAATAAAAGAACATAAGTTTCCTAGCCAACTGGGCCAAACTGAAGAAAACGTATCACCGTGTCGGTCTCGCTGTGAAGCTGTCAAACGGTCAGCTGTCAGCTGTCAAAGGGCAGAAGGACGTGCTGCGTGCTGGTTGGAGCGTGGGTATAGGATGACCCGCCCTCTGAACCACCTCTGGGACACCATACGTCATCTGGGTCTTTTTGTAGCCGCCCTCCACCGAAGCTCAGCCAATCCGAAGTGGACCCGTTATTCACAGACCACGTAGGTTGGGCTGTTGATAGAGAGACACACACCCCCCCAGCGCACAACACAGAAACACAAGTAGCACACAAACAAACTGATAGACGACAACAGTCGTAACACTGCAGAAGAGACATACGGGCATGTGGTTGGTGGTCATATACACACCATCTCCAAGCCTAGTCCTCTGTAGGATTCAGAAATGCTGAGTAAGGGGCAAATACACAACTTTTAATGGATGATGGATGGTGAACCAGTTGTGGACCAGAGCAGCCTGATGGAAACCAACATGATCCCAGACAACAACAAACCTGGGCTGTTCTGGTCTACCCTGTACCACTGCATCATGAAGTCCATCTAGAAATGTGATTATGTGTTGGTATTATAGGGACCCAGTTTGGTTTGATGGTGCAGTAGGACTTATGGTGGTACACAATGTGACGTTTCCTTTGGCCAATTATATGACGTCCTGGTGGTCTGTTACTGTAAAGCACAGGTGTCAAACTCAAGGCCCGGGGCCCAAATCTGGTCTTTTAGAGCATCCATTTCTAGATTCACAGTTTTTATTGTCATGTACACAGTAAGGAAATAAAGGGTATTTATTATTGTAATTGGTATTAATTGAATTTGAACTTAGTAATTGAGAATATAATTATAATTGAAATTGGAAAAAATTGTGGTCACTGTAATTGTAATTCAGTCATAATTAAACATGGATCATTGAAAAATGTAATTGACCCCAACCTTAGAAAGTGTAACAAACACATACGTTGAATTCTACCCATAATAACGTATAAATCTCTAGCTACGTGTAGTGTAACGCAGTGGCTCCCCAACCTTTAGTGCCCATGGTACATCTACGGACATGTATTAATCTGTAGACACACCTATTGTGTAAAATAGCCTTTAAAACATGTGTTATCACTCATCATGTACAATATCTGTAAATGTGAATAATTATTTACTAATGCCAAATAAAATATGACAAAGACAACTATATTACTCATGAAATATTTATTTACAAAACATTAAAAAATTAGGCATAGAGTTTGCCTCTGTATTATGAAATGAGTGAATACAAAGTTATCCTGTGACTGAAAATGAAGGCGGAGCTTCATCTGAAGTGTTGGTTCGCATTATTATAGTGCATTCCTGTGTGTGTGTGTGTGTGTGTGTGTGTGTGTGTGTGTGTGTGTGTGTGTGTGTGTGTGTGTGTGTGTGTGTGTGTGTGTGTGTGTGTGTGTGTGTGTGTGTGTGTGTGTGTGTGGCAGCTTCAGGTTGGACTGGTTCTACATATTTTATCCAGTGAAGTAATGAGGGTGTGTTAGAGTCCCAGCACACACACACACACACACACACAAAAGAACACAAACAAGTAAATAAAAGTTAATTTAAATAAAGATCTTAGTGACAAGTTCAAAATACATATTATTAATATTATTAGATTAAGGGCATTGCACTAATAACCTTAACCAAAATAAAAACAACAATAATTAAACTTAAACAGCTGCAGCTTGAAGACTTTAGTACAAACTGTAACTTTGATCCTAAATAGAAACATTTAAAGTGTCTCTAGTGATAATTTAGCTCATCAAGAATTATTATTAATACTAAAATATTTTATAATTGACATTCACATTTTGTGAAAAGATCCAAAACTTCCAGATTTAACATTAAATAATAAAATATCAGTAATGAACACACCAACATCAAGGTAATCCTAATTGTATAAAACACAAACTGTGACGTCACTATTTACATTTGCATTTAAATACACAGTTATCTTAAAATGACGTTCAACTACAATGAAATAAATTAATAGACCACTGTTGTCATGCGATCAGCGTGTTTTTGTTAAGCTAGTTATTTATTTTATTTGTTTCTGTTTAGTGCTAGCTGCTAACAGCTAATGCTCTGCTAGCTGCTAACAGCTAATGCTCTGCTAGCTGCTAACAGCTAACGCTCTTGAAGTGTATCAAAGTATTTAACATCCTGATATTAAAAGGTTTTTACTCTTTTGAACAAAGATGATCTGTTTCTTATACATCACAGCAAAGAGCTTAGAGGCCTTCATTTTTGAGTCAGTGTACCACTGAGATATATTTAAACTTGGGGGTCAAACAACAAGCTCCCTGTTTCACTGATTGAAAGGTTGTCTTTTTCTCATCTATTTCTAGAGCAAGGTGATTCCATATATGGTGATGAGATATGACCCTGTAGGATGACCTTTCTCTTGTCTATATAGACACTAGCTCATAGTATAGATCATACTTGGACTGCATTAAGAAATGTGGAATCATAAAAATAATTTTATTTGGCTAAGTCATGTTAATTTGTGCACAACTTAAATTGTTTGACGCTCATTCACAAAGCGATTATTTCCATATTTTCGAACATAGATGATGCTATTTTTTTCATTCAAAGTTGAGTGTGTGAACAATGTGGCGACTTCTCTCATTGTAACACCATGATTGATCACATGATCAACCAAAGTGGTTCAGATCTCATCAGAGATTACAGTCCTTTGCTTTCCTCTTCCTCCTCCTCTTCCTTTGATGGTGAAGCTCTGATTGATAATTATAAACCTTTGTGACAGGTGTTTGGTCATGTGATCAGTCAGTGAGCATAGTAGAGGGGTGCATGAGTTACATGTTGTGGTCATTGTGTCTCAAATAGCAGTATTTATGTTGAACAACTGATAAAAACTGTAACAGTGATTGTCCCAAACATCCTGGTGGTGTAAAGCCTGATCTGAAGTGTGTTTTTAATATGATTATTATTACTAGGACTACATTCAAATCTGAAAAGGCTCTGGAACAAAGACAGGTTTAGCTGTTGGTGTATTTAATTACAGTAACTGGTGATGCATCACAGCAGAATGAGGGTAAACTGGTTTCATATGTTTATACTGGGAAGGAATGAGGGTGTGGAGGAGTCCTCACCTCACACACACACACACACACAGTCACAGAGCAGACACACACACACACACACACACACACACACACACACACACACACACACACACACACACACACACACACACTGATGAAGAACTGACCAACATCTGAAACAGGAAGGACAGCAGACCTCCAGGAACAAACTCTGTAGAGAAAAGGTTTGAGTCTGTGTGAGAGAGAGATACATTTATGTAGATATAGATATTATGTCCATGCATGTACAGTATGTATATATATATATGTACATGTACTGTATGTATATATGTATGTACGGATGCACATGTGTGTCTATATGGATATATGTTTTTATTTTTTTGTCTTTACAAGTCATAGACATTATAATATAGTAAGTGTGTTTGATATTATAATAATTATAATAATGGTATTGTGCTATTAGAGGGTGAGGGGAGGAGCCAACAACAAGTTAATAATAGACTAATATGTGGGGGAAAGGCAGGGGCGTAGCTCCACATTTTGGACCCTGGGTAATAACCATCTTGTTGGGCCCCTCCTGTACACTTTTAATATGTACACTTTTTTTCACCTGGAAACTACACAAGTATTATTATATAAACGTTATTTTTTCTTCACATTAACCCAGAAGTTCTCAACCTTTTTTGGGTCGTGACCCCATTTTAATATCACAAATGTCCAGTGACCCCTGAGAATGTTTATGTATAGGATACAGTTATTTGATATTTATTGTGTGTGATGTGTATTTGAAATACAATAATTCAAAAAACACATTGGGTCCTGACCCTAAGGTTGAAAAAAACTGCAATAACCTAATGACTTTATATCCATTGCTTGTATTTTATAATTCTGTTCTACTATATTTTAACGGTTTATTGAATATTGTGTTTGTGACATACTTTTGCTAAAATTTAAGGGCTCGGCTGGTATTTTTTTGTTATTTTTATTTCTTTTTTTTGGGGGGGGGGGGGTATAACTAACACAGACACAAAGCAAACGAGGTCAAAGGTTAATAAAAGATACATATAGAATTATTAGAATCATGGGGACACTCTGGCTATACCTATTTAAGACTTGGTGGCAGCAAAATGTAGTATTCATAATATTTTTAATTTTTTTTTATTTCTATTTAACTCATTCACTGCAGCCATTTTCAGAGCAGCCAACCTCATATTTTCAGGCGTTTTAGATGATTTTCACTGATCTTTCAAGACCCACAAAATACTTTGTAATATGACAATCTGATATATGAAATATTCTGAAAGATTAGACTCTACTTCCATAAGAAAACAATTATTTTGTTTCTAGCTTGTTTCGTTCTTCTGTAATCAGCAGTTGAACAGAGGAAAGTTTCACAAAAATCACCAGTTTGTGACAAAAAGCTGAGAAACACGGTTTTTTCTGAAAAAATCTATTGGTGACTTTGAAGTAATTTTTTTTACTTTAGGGACACCTCAACATTGGTTTCCTTCTATAAAACTACAAAAACAACACTGAGACCAGACTTTTGATGGCAAACTTATTATTATTTTGCTATCTGGGTCAGAATTTAATGGATTTATTACTGTATATTGGCTTCCTCCAAGTCTCGAGTGTGCGCTGCTGTGAGATGGTGGAAACTTCAGCATCAACTCGTAGTGCCATTTTCTGTCTCGTAAACTCTTTCCCTCTTCCTCTGAGCTCTGCTCATCACGGGTGATCTCTCATCCAAAGGTGCACTGCTGTCACCTACATGTCACCACTTGGTCACTACATCATGGTACAAGCTCAATATTCACAGGAGAGCTTTGTCACACTGTCTCCTAGCAACCCCAGCCGAAAAACACAATTTACGTCTATAGACGTCTTTGGCAGTCAATGAGTTAATATTTGATGTCCAAAATGAATGTTCCAGCATTTAAATGTGAGTGCACATAGTAAATTTCAAACTAAATAATATATTGTCTAAAAAAGATGTGAGTGTTTTAAATATCTGAAGAACTGAGTAAACAGTTGTTTTCCCTCATTTCACCTTCTCCCCCTTTCTTTGACTTTTTGTCCTGGTTTTCCTTTCTTGAGGAAAGACATGCTGCTTTCTATCTCCTGCTCCACGTCACATCTACAGTTCAGACTGTAGCAGCACATGTGGGTCGTACCATTAGCACTGTTTTAAAGAGGGTGGTAGCTAGGACCCTGATGCAGCATGAATAACTGTGTTTAGTGTAAAGCTGTGATTAACAACCAGTTCATTTTCACACAGGGCCCTTTCATTCACATATAAATAATCTAAAAATATTTTAAATGCATCTTTGTACATATATATATATACTCAGTACTCAGTACCCTTTACCCCTCTAGTCCGACGCCCCTAGATAAAGGAATGATATTTGATTTCAAACATGAACACAACAGCAACATAATGAAACAAATAATGATGATAATAATAATTGTAATAAAAAAAATATAAATAAATCAAACAAATCAAAGAGAACAAATGGTATAAAAATCCTGCTAGTGAAGCCTGTACATGTTCTAAAAGGAGTAGGAGGAAGTATATAATTATATGATCCTACCACATGTAATATCTAGTACTATACATATCATCTTCTTATAATATACACCTATTTACACTATAAATATACATATATACAGTATATACACATAACTCATTGATTTATATCTATATAATTATACAATTCATGTGATCAACTATACATTCATCTGTCCACACATACACACGTATATACACACATGTTTACAATTTTATCCCTTTAACACTTATGCTTTGAGAAGATAAACTTTATGTATTTATGTTTAAATGGCTTTAAATTCAGACATATATATATATATACACACACACACATACGTACACATACACATACACAATAGATTGAGAGAAGAGAGGGAAAACGAGAAAGAAAAAAGATAATAAAATACAAATTAATTAATTAATTAATAAATAAAAATGAGCATTAAGCATGTGTTGACTGACATTATGTGTTATCAAATTCAAGTTTTTTGTTTTGTAGCCCTTCAAATACATTATATAAAAATAATATTCTTTACAAAACATTATTTGATGTAAATTTAACTGTATAGCATTTTATACACTATGCAGGGCCTTGCAGAGACCTTTGGAGGGGCAGGTGCTCAAAGTTAAAAGGGGGTACACGGAGAACTATTGATCATAGTAGTGTTAGTGTAATAATAATAATAATAATAATAATAATAATAATAATAATAATAATAATAAATATTCTGATAATATTAACAAAGATAACAGCAAATGACAACATTTAAAGTGTTGCTAAGCAACAGAGGCAATAATCATAATAACCAGAATCATAAACAATGACAACAAGGGACATTGTGAGATAAAAATAATAAAATGAATGGTTGTAAATGTACCAATATGAGCTTGTGTGAAGTTTAGTGGATAGTAAAGGATGTGGTTGGTGTGTGTGTGTGTGTGTGTGTGTGTGTGTATGTAGGTGTGTCTCCGCTATGGATCAGGACACGGTGAAAGAACAACATGAGATCCAGACTGAAGATCAGAGGTGAGACCACGTCAGAGCTCAGCACTCACACCTCTGTACATCAGTGTTACACTGTGTGTGTGTGTGTGTGTGTGTGTGTGTGTGTGTGTGTGTGTGTGTGTGTGTGTGTGTGTGTGTGTGTGTGTGTGTGTGTGTGTGTGTGTGTGTTCAAGGACCAGGAAGCAGCTCACACCTGGACCTGGACCCAGCTGTGTGTCCTTTAGAAGTGACCAGTCCATGCACAAACCCATTTACTTCAAAGGTGGTCCATCTACTGACCCACAGTGAGTCCACATAAAGAAGGTTGCTGGTTGTCTTCCTGATGGTCCAGGGGCCTCATTTATTGATCCGTTCATAGAACTGGTTCTAAATACGTTCAGACCAATGAAATGTAGAATGTGCACCAGTACAAAAAGAATCAGTATTTATGAAGCGTGTGGACAGAGGTCGTACACACAGCAGTGTTGATTCATCTCTCAGTCCATGTGGACTAAAGTGTTAATCACTTTTCTTAGTTTTCACACTAAATACAGTCACCAACTATTTCCTCAGTCACTAGTTATTATTATTAATAATTATACATTATTATAATTAGTTCACCACCTGATAAACACTAAACTTTTACAGCACATTTTTCAAACACTAACACACTTTAGGACCAATGCTTGTTAACAATATAAAATAAACTGTATTAATCTCTGATCAATGAATGGATCATATACTGTGTGGTAAACAGAGGAGATAAACACGTATATTTATAGAAACATATTATTACTGATGGTTTAAACACATGGAGACTGTGATCATCTCAATAAAAAGTACAGGATACTTTACAGTTTTTTATTGATAACAATCATTGGTGGAAAGTGAAGTCACATGATCTAAACTCTAACACATGTCCATCTGTCCAAAGCACAAATGTTGTTAATTACTGTAAATGACTGATTTAGTCTTTATTACATCATATACAATCATTTAGAACCATCAAAGATCTTATTTTATAATCAAACCTGACATAAATCATTCAAAGTTAAAGATCAGATGTATTTAATGTAATGCTCTTTGTTGTTAGTATTGTGTAGTTCAATGTGTGTTTCCATGGAAACACTATGTGTTAGTGTTGTGGTTCAATGAGCTTCTGTTGAGACGTGTATGAAGTGTTTAGTTGATGATGAGATTAACTGGTGATCTGAGATCATGATGGACATGTGTTAGAGTCTCTCTGACACTCATCCACACCGTCTGTACCTCCTTCACTGACACTCTGTATCCTGGGTTTGCGATTGGGTTCATTGGTTCCTCAGTGTCTCTGAGTCCTCTGTGAGACAGACAGACACAGATAGACAGACAGACAGAGACAGTCACACAGACAGACAAACACACACAGCTACACAGACAGACAGACACATATAATGACAGACAGAGACAGACAGACACACAGACAACACAGACAGACAGTCAGACACATAGACTAACAGACACAGAGACAGACAGACAGACAGACTGACACAGCTACAACGACAGACAGTCAGACACACCGACAGACACAAACACACAAACAGACAGACAGACTAAATGGCCGACTTCCTGTTTGGTTTTGGGCGGGGTCACAATGTAACTTTTTGCTCATCTTGGGGTCAATAATACATGTAAATTTGATGTGAATCAACTGAAAAATAGCCAAGATACAGCATTTAGAATGTGAAGGAATTTCCAGTGACATTATAGGCCCCTCCCACTGATCACAGCCTGTTTTTTCTTCATCACCCATCTTATAAGATTCATCCAACACTATTTTGAAGTCAACATGATATATTGTCTTTCTGCTAGAACTGTTAGCGTCAGACGCTACTAAAAGTGGAACCCTCTGAGAACACAAAGCATGAGGTCACATCTGTCTCATGTTCTTCTTCTCCACAAAAGTGAAACTAGTCCTAATTCACATGTTTTATTATGAATGATGATAAATGTGTACAGTATAAAGCAGATGATGTTAGTCCATCACCTGAGGATTATAGAGGGGATACATTTTCTATCAGGCACAGTGAGACAGGCTGAAATCATTTGTATCTCCTGATAACATGTTCTGGTCCACAGTCCTGTATCACCATGTGTCTGTGTTGAGAATGTCTGAATAAATGCTATGAAGTTATGATGATCAACAGAGGCTGAATAAAAAAATACACCAATATCTAAAGATCAGATCTCCTGTGTAAAGGAAAGTGAGTTACATCAACAACTACTGTTGGCAGTGCTGCAGTAAGTTCATCAGAACATCATTGAGTGAAAAAGGTGGATCTGAGTCTGACAGTGTGTTCAAATGTTCACAGTGGTGTTGATTTTACTGTATCACAAGTTGGACACATTGATCTAAAGACTGAATTACAGCGTGTTTGAGTCTAGAACCCAGAGAGTATTTAGCTAATGTTTAGTTAGCAGGCTGGTCGCCTAGCAACATTACACTTTCATAGAAAATGGAGAATATTTGACATTGTCAAGCAGATCTATGAATACTATTAACTTAAGCAACACGTAATGTACAGAATAGCAAACTGCATTTATTTAGGTAGAAATATTATTATTATCAAAATACATATTATTTAGGGATCTATTGTGTCTGCTTTATTTGGTTTATTAGGTATATATGAATTGTTTAATATTTAAAATATAATAATTTTTATTTGTTAATTTAGATTTTGTGTATTTTGCTCAAACTGTCTTTTTAGTGTTAATCTTACTGTCTGGATTATATCAGTTTTGTCTCTGTTTACGTACACGGTTTTGTTGTTAGATTTAGATTAAGTTGAAATTAGATGTTCTGAAAATAACATTTAATTATCGTACGTTAAAAAAGAAACCATGAATAATAATCCTTTGACAATCAAAGCATGATCGTAACAATTCACATTTAGTTTTAATAATAAGCTAAACTGGTATCTAAACACAGAATTGTAGCTCCGCCCTTCATTCGCGCTCCCACAACTGGGGATGCATATTCTGTTGGGGGTCACTGCTTTGGTACGATAAAGTCCTAAATGCTTGACCATCACATGATTCATGTAAACTCAATTTTTTCCATAAGTTAGTGGCGGGAAATTCAAATCCATTGACATAACTGGGATTTTTGGTAGTTTGTCGTCAATAACTGCATTGATTGACAATATTTATACAGTACACCATCATATGTATGTGTAGATACAATATGTTTATGTAGTTCCATAAATAGTTTTTTTTCCCTAACATAAATTTGTATTAATGAAAACACTGTTTAAAAATATGTTAATATGTATTGTATACAGTATGTATTGCTTTGAATTTTCTTCAATTTTCTTTAAAAAAGGGGTCATTAAAAAACACCACATCCAGACAGGACACATTGAAAACACATGTATTATGTTTATACATATATAAAAACATACATTATTATTATGCACTGATGCACACAGCCAGCATCACTACTCTGCAACCTAACAGAACATCATTTATCCAGCCATCCTGACCTGCAGCATCATTGGTCCTCACCATGCAACATCATTGGTCCTCACCTTGCAGCATCATTGGTCCTCACCATGCAACATCATTGGTCCTCACCATGCAGCATCATTGGTCCTCACCATGCAGCATCATTGGTCCTCACCGTGCAGCATCATGGGTTCTCACCATGCAGCATCATTGGTCCTCACCGTGCAGCATCATTGGTCCTCACCATGCAGCATCACTGGTCCTCACCGTGCAGCATCACTGGTCCTCACCATGCAGCATCATTAGTCTTCATCGTGTAGCATCATTGGTCCTCACCATGCAGCATCATTGGTCCTCACAGTGCAGCATCACAGCAGCATTAGTGTGAAATTATTACATGAAATAGGTGTGATTACTAATATAATTCATATAATATGTTCAGTATGATATCTAATACACATTTGAAACACACCTTGTCATGTTTTCATGACTCATCATGGTCTGTTGATGTTCCATCATATGAAACTAGTCCAGTGACATCACTGCTCCCTGTGCTCCTACAGTAGGTCACTTACACTCTAACAATATTACATGATTAGTATAATAACTTGTATAATACAGTAATAGCCTATAATACTTAAAGTATTAAGTATAGTTCCTCGTTTAGTTTAGTATAATTTAATTTCAACATTGTTGGTCTATTTTAAACTTCTGTGTGATTTCAATCTCAAAAGTTCTAAAGTGCATCACAGACTGTCTAATCTACTGTAGCTTCAATGTGCTACAATGATAAACTGATCACTTCAGGGACTAAATGTGAGGCTCAATGAGCCGCCATTGCTGTAAATAAAACAACCATTGGAGTGAACGAGTTGTTGCTACTCTCTGGTTGTGTCCTAATGTTTCCTCCTATCTCCTTTCCTATCCACTGTTCCTTCACCCCTGGAAGTGTTTAAGTCATGGCCATGATAAAGAGCGTCCAAGTTCTCTTTAAGCTCAGGAAAAAAGAAACACACACCAGGGCGTTTACGGAAACTCAAGATGACCGAAAAGTAACAGAGATCATGTAAGTGCAATAATATGAACAACTTTAAATAAATAATCTAAAACCCATATATTATTATATGTAGACATATAATCAGATTATAACTGATATAAAACAGACACTCTGTGGTTCTAGAAAAATGATCAGAGACATTTTTATCCACATGATGTTTTATTCAACATAATTCATATTAGTGAGTAGAAGGTGAGTGTGATCAACCATTCTCAATGTGACGTTCTTTAGTTTACCTTTAGTTCCTCGTAGCCATGGTAACCTCTTTTCCTTTGATTTACATTCATACCTGTGATTTATGACATTGTATCAGTGGAAAGTGTTAGAAATGAGCTTTTAGTCCATTTTAGGAAATGTGTAGTTTTTTCACCACGACAGACGTCACTAACCTTCACCAACGTCAGATTATTACGTCACCTAGTGGAAGTGTGTCTGATTGTCAAAACAAACGTGATGGCCTTTTCCTAACTCCTCTCCTAACACCTTTCGTTAACCCTGTGATGTCATCCACGAGGGTTAAGGAAAAGTGGATAGGAAAGGAGATAGGAGGGACTATTAGGACACACCTCTCTCTATACAGCTCTGATCGTCTCCAGGCAGCCATTAGCAGGAAGCTGCTGCACTGAGGAAACCATTTCCCCTGAAAATTATCATTTATATCTTGTATATGACATGACAATACAAATATAAAAACACATGGTGCTCAAAATAATTGATTGTGTATTTTTTTGAAAAGATTTATTTTAAAAAAAAGAAAAATCCAAAACGTAGGAGGGGCGGCGCACTAGCGCCCTCTATTGGTCGGCCTCCACTGTGTGTATGTTCTTTGCAATGACCTGATGAAGGTTGTCAGACCAAAACCTTGGTGAATATAAAAAGAATTTCTCAGATCTAAGTGTGCATTAAACCTGTTTTTGTTTGTACTTTAAATCTAAATCCCTTTTAAAAATAGTTAAATTGTAGCAGTAGTCAACATTCATCTGTCCACTTTCACAACCCCTTTATTCCTAAATCTTATCAGTGTTTATAATTATATGAAATATGTTTTCATACAGTTCAAGCCTTTGAATGCTACCTTATTAAAATGTTTGTTGTGTTAATTTAAGTCGTGTTCTGCTTTTGTTTGGTCACTGATTTTTTAGTTCCCGTCAATTCCCTTTTAAAACTAATGACTTAAACTGTACAGAACACCATAATACTTTGATCCTAATCATTTATTTATTCATGTTGGTAAAACATTACATACATGATTGACCTCCCTTACCCCACAGTACTCCTCTACTGCTATAGGCTCCAGGTCAAGCCCCCACCACACGTCAGCAGTCTGACTGGATGGTCTCAGAAGCCTTTTGGTGAGGTTTTCAGCAGAGCTTTCCCCCCTGGTGTGACAGACCTCTCTGAATATGGTGGGGGTAATGCAGCACCTCCTTAGTTGGTGCCACTCAGCACTGGAACTCTGCTCTACTGTGATGTTCTCAGTTTTGTGTGATGTCACCAAAGATGTTTCTATACATAAAGTGTCATTAAAAGGTTGGTTACCATGGTAACTGCTTTGTGCCACTTCTGTTCAGTCTCTGTACAGCTGAACACTGGGAGAACAGATGTAATCCTCAGCTGGGAGTAGTGGGCCGTCTGGTACGGTAGAGCTGCCACGTGGCTGCACAAGGCTGTACCTGCCACACAGGTGTACTGGTATCTCTGAATCTTCACTGGTTTGAATCCCTGAGCACAATCTGTGAACAATAGCACATGTTAGTTAGAGAACAACATGTATTGGCTGTAAGTGTAATAATAGAAAGACAACATTAAATTAGTGACATTATGTTAGTAAACTTCTAAACTGTACAAAGTGAAACAGGAAAAAGTTTTATAAAAACTATTTATTTATAGTTAATCATGTAAAATATATATGTGTAATCTCACTTTACTTATTTCATAGAAAAATACAAAATAAATGTTTAATTGAAATTATAAAAACCCAGAACATAATCTAGTTTCTGTGAGAACCATTAATTTTACATTATTTCTAAATATAAAACCTCTGTACCTTAGGACAGTGGTTCACTAACTATATGTACCCATGGTACACCAAAGTAAAAATATTAAGGTACATCTATTGTTTAACATGTGTTATCACTCATATCATGTATAATATTTATCAATGTGCATAATTAATTACTAATGTCAAATAAAATGTGACAAAGACAACTGTTAGGAGATATTCATTTGTGTACTCATGTTGTCTATATGTTACCAAGAGAGAAGAAGTGTTTAACTCTCACCACTATGTGGCGCAAGTTTTTTTTGGTCAGGGACGCATGCTGCGTCATCACGTTCAGGGTTTGTGAAGCGCCCAAAAGTTTTTTTTTTCTTCCTCTCTTTTCCGCCTTGGATGTTGAGAATGTTCAGTGCAAGTGTGTGACAAATAAATATGCCAAAGAGGCTAAAGAAGAACATTGCCTTCGTCATGTATTTTCCTCCGAGTTCAACGCTGGTGAAGCTGTAATGCTCAACAACAACTATGAGACTAAGTTATATAGCAGAGACTAAGCTGGTTAGCAGGGGCAAAGCTAGTTAGCAGAGATTAAGCTAGTTAGCAGAGGCTAAGCTAGTTAGCAGAGGCTAAGCTAGTTAGCAGGGACTAAGCTAGTTAGCAGAGACTAAGCTAGTAAGCAGAGGCTAAGCTATTTAGCAGAGACTAAGCTAGTTAGCAGAGGCTAAACTAGTTAGCAGAGATTAAGCTAGTTAGTAGAGGCTAAGCTATTTAGAAGAGGCTAAGATATTTAGAAGAGGCTAAGCTAGTTAGCAGAGACTAAGCTAGTAAGCAGAGGCTAAGCTATTTAGCAGAGACTAAGCTATTTAGCAGAGGCAAAGCTAGTTAGCAGAGATTAAGCTAGTTAGCAGAGGCTAAGCTAGTTAGCAGAGATTAAGCTAGTTATCAGAGGCTAAGCTAGTTAGCAGGGACTAAGCTAGTTAGCAGAGGCTAAGCTATTTAGTTGAGACTAAGCTAGTTAGCAGAGGCTAAACTAGTTAGCAGAGATTAAGCTAGTTAGTAGAGGCTAAGCTATTTAGAAGAGGCTAAGATATTTAGAAGAGGCTAAGCTAGTTAGCAGAGACTAAGCTAGTAAGCAGAGGCTAAGCTATTTAGCAGAGACTAAGCTATTTAGCAGAGGCAAAGCTAGTTAGCAGAGATTAAGCTAGTTAGCAGAGGCTAAGCTAGTTAGCAGAGATTAAGCTAGTTAGCAGAGGCTAAGCTAGTTAGCAGGGACTAAGCTAGTTAGCAGAGGCTAAGCTATTTAGTTGAGACTAAACTAGTTATCAGAAGCTAAGCTAGTTAGCAGATATTAAGCTAGTTAGTAGAGGCTAAGCTATTTAGAAGAAGCTAAGCTATTTAGAAGAGGCTAAACTAGTTAGCAGAGACTAAGCTAGTAAGCAGAGGCTAAGCTATTTAGCAGAGACTAAGCTAGTTAGCAGAGGCAAAGCTAGTTAGCCGAAATTAAGCTAGTTAGCAGAAGCTAAGCTAGTTAGCAGAGATTAAGCTAGTTAGCAGAGGCTAAGCTAGTTAGCAGGGACTAAACTAGTTATCAGAGGCTAAGCTAGTTAGCAGAGATTAAGCTAGTTAGTAGAGGCTAAGCTATTTAGAAGAGGCTAAGCTATTTAGAAGAGGCTAAGCTAGTTAGCAGAGACAAAGCTAGTAAGCAGAGGCTAAGCTATTTAGCAGAGACTAAGTTAGTTAGCAGAGGCTAAGCTAGTTAGCAGAAATTAAGCTAGTTAGCAGAGGCAAAGCTATTTAGCAGAGGCAAAGCTATTTAGCAGAGACTAAGCTAGTTAGCAGATACTAAGCTAGTTAGAAGAGGCTAAGCTAGTTAGCAGAAATTAAGCTAGTTAGCAGAGGCTAAGCTATTTAGCAGAGGTTAAGCTATTTAGCAAAGTCTAAGCTAGTTTGCAGAGGCTAAGCTATTTAGCAGAGATTAAGCTAGTTAGCAGAGGCTAAGCTATTGAGCAAAGTCTAAGCTTGTTAGCAGAGACTAAGCTAGTTAGCAGAGGCAAAGCTTGTTAGCAGAGATTAAGCTAGTTAGCAGAGATTAAGCTAGTTAGCAGAGGCTGAGCTAGTTAGCAGGGACTAAGCTAGTTAGCAGAGGCTAAGCTATTTAGTTGAGACTAAACTAGTTATCAGTGGCTAAGCTAGTTAGCAGAGACTAAGCTAGTAAGCAGAGGCTAAGCTATTTAGCAGAGACTAAGTTAGTTAGCAGAGAATAAGCTAGTTAGCAGAAATTAAGCTAGTTAGCAGAGGCAAAGCTATTTAGCAGAGGCAAAGCTATTTAGAAGAGGCTAAGCTAGTTAGCAGAGATTAAGCTAGTTAGCAGAGGCTAAACTATTTAGCAGAGGTTAAGCTATTTAGCAAAGTCTAAGCTAGTTTGCAGAGGCTAAGCTATTTAGCAGAGATTAAGCTAGTTAGCAGAGGCTAAGCTATTGAGCAAAGTCTAAGCTTGTTAGCAGAGACTAAGCTAGTTAGCAGAGGCAAAGCTTGTTAGCAGAGATTAAGCTAGTTAGCAGAGATTAAGCTAGTTAGCAGAGGCTAAGCTAGTTAGCAGGGACTAAGCTAGTTAGCAGAGGCTAAGCTATTTAGTTGAGACTAAACTAGTTATCAGAGGCTAAGCTAGTTAGCAGAGATTAAGCTAGTTAGCAGAGGCTAAGCTATTTAGAAGAGGATAAGCTAGTTAGCAGGGACTAAGCTAGTTAGCAGAGGATAAGCTATTTAGTTGAGACTAAACTAGTTATCAGAGGCTAAACTAGTTAGCAGAGATTAAGCTAGTTAGTAGAGGCTAAGCTATTTAGAAGAGGCTAAGATATTTAGAAGAGGCTAAGCTAGTTAGCAGAGACTAAGCTAGTAAGCAGAGGCTAAGCTATTTAGCAGAGACTAAGCTAGTTAGCAGAGGCATAGCTAGTTAGCAGAGGCTAAGCTATTGAGCAAAGTCTAAGCTTGTTAGCAGAGACTAAGCTAGTTAGCAGAGGCAAAGCTTGTTAGCAGAGATTAAGCTAGTTAGCAGAGATTAAGCTAGTTAGCAGAGGCTAAGCTAGTTAGCAGGGACTAAGCTAGTTAGCAGAGGCTAAGCTATTTAGTTGAGACTAAACTAGTTATCAGAGGCTAAGCTAGTTAGCAGAGATTAAGCTAGTTAGCAGAGGCTAAGCTATTTAGAAGAGGATAAGCTAGTTAGCAGAGGCTAAGCTAGTTAGCAGAGGATAAGCTATTTAGTTGAGACTAAACTAGTTATCAGAGGCTAAACTAGTTAGCAGAGATTAAGCTAGTTAGTAGAGGCTAAGCTATTTAGAAGAGGCTAAGATATTTAGAAGAGGCTAAGCTAGTTAGCAGAGACTAAGCTAGTAAGCAGAGGCTAAGCTATTTAGCAGAGACTAAGCTAGTTAGCAGAGGCTAAGCTAGTTAGCAGAGATTAAGCTAGTTAGCAGAGGCAAAGCAATTTAGCAGAGACTAAGCTAGTTAGCAGTGGCTAAGCTAGTTAGCAGATACTAAGCTAGTTAGAAGAGGCTAAGCTATTTAGCAGAGACTAAGCTAGTTAGCAGAGGCTAAGCTATTTAGCAAAGACTTAGCTTGTTAGCAGAGGTTAAGCTCATTAGCAGAGACTAAGTCAATTAGCAGAGACTTAGCTAGTTAACGGAGGCTAAGCTAGTTAGCAGTGACTAAGCTAGTTAGCAGAGACCAAGCTAGTTTGCAGAGGCTAAGCTATTTACCAGAGACTAAGCTAGTTAGCAAAGGCAAAACTAGTTAACAGAGACAAAGCTAGTTAGCAGAGGCTAAGCTAGTTAGCAGAGGTTAAGCTAATTAGCAGAGACTAAGCCAATTAGCAGAGATTAGCTAGTTAACAGAGGCTAAACTAGTTAGCAGTGACCAAGCTAGTTAGCAGAGACAAAGCTAGTTAGCAGAGGCTAAGCTATTTTGCAGAGACTAAGCTAGTTAGCAGAGACTAAGTTAGTTAGCAGAGATTAAGTTAGTAAGCAGAGGCTAAGCTAATTAGCAGAGGCTAAGCTAGTTAGCAGAGACTAAGCTAGTTAGCAGAGGCTAAACTAGTTAGCAGAGACTAAGCTAGTTAGCAGAGGCTAAGCTAGTTAGCAGAACTAAGCTGGTTAGCAGAGGCTAAGCTAGTTAGCACATACTAAGCTGGTTAGCAGAGGCTAAGCTAGTTAACAGACACTAAGCTAGTTAGCAGAGGCTAAGCTATTTAACAGAGACTAAGCTAGTTAGCAGAGGCTAAGCTAGTTAGCAGAGGCTAAGCTAGTTAACAGAGACTAAGCTAGTTAGCAGAGGCTAACGATATCAATATTATTCAGATGAATAAATAAATGTGTTAATCACAGATTCATAGAACAATAAACCATCATTTTACTGACTTTATCGATGGACCCCAAAAATCTCTCCTTTATTCCCCCTTATAGATGGACCTGTCTCCACATGACTGTTCTTCAATGTTCATGTCTGTGTTCAACCACCTTCAACTACAGTGGGGGTCCCCGCTCTATGGAACCTTTATTTTGGAGGTCGTGGGCTGCAGAGGTTGAAAACCACTGGTCTACAGTACATTCAGAGCTGTTTAGGGATGTCAGTCCACAGTTCCTCTTTATCACCAACTGTCCAGATATCCACTACATTCTGTGCAATGTGCTTTAATGTGTGTGCAAGCATTTACAAACATAAGTCCCCTCATAATGATCCTATAGTAATCTGATTACCTACAGGCAAATATCCAATACTTACGTAACTTTAGCACATGCAGTTAGACGCCATATTCTCTCAAATCTCCCTTTTCTCCCAATCACAGACAGGGAGAAACCCACGTGTAATGAAAATGAAAAGAGTTACAAAAATGTGACCAGGTGCCAAACAGGCAAAAAGTGCTGACTCAGTCTAAACTTGTTAACGGAGCTCATTGAAAGTTACAGTCACTCCTCTCTTATGAAGCCTAACAGATCAAATACAAGCTTTTCTCACTGTATTTACAGTGTGTTGCTTAGACTGTGTCACTAATCTCTATTTCTCTTTATTTTCAGGAATGAGTACGGCTCCAGAAGTTGTCGTGGCAACCCACTGTGGCCTCTCTCTTATCACCAACAAGGTATCACACACCTGAGACATGAATCAATGAGTTGATGTTGAAGTGTGTGTTGAACTGATGAAGGGATTCATCAGTGACACAATAGTAGACCAATAAGCCTGGACCTATAAAGAAGGATCAGGTCCAGGTTAAATCTGGACCTATAAAGACTAACTGGTTTCTTCCATATGAGAGATGATCAATTCATGCCAGTCTATGTGTATTTATGAGAAGAACAAAAATGAAATGTGGAGGCCTGTAGATGAACGTAAAAAAGTCTTTTTACTTCATTCTTCCTGGGATTTCTTGTGTTTCTTTGCCAGACAAGGAGGACAGTGATTAGCTAGGCTCCATTTTTGTTCTAGTTTGTTCCAGATGTTCCCTGTGACATCAATTCCCTCTGCAACATGTTACATTTTGACCAGATTTGGATTTTTCTTTGTAAGCCCCAAATGAAACATCCTCCATAGTTTGGCCAAGAGTTTGAGTGAAAACACCAGAAATGTGTTGGGAAGGTACTTTGGTAGAGTTTTTGGGTCCAAACACAAGAAATCACAATAAGAATTAAGTTTAAAAAAAAAAAAACTATGCAATCGTTACAGGACTCCACATCCCACAATGCAATGCAAGAAACTTCAGCAGCTTTAAAGGAATCCTCCTGTTTTTACAAATATGGTCTAAAACCTTTGAAATGTCCTTATCAGTGCCGATCAGTGCCTAACAAAACACATTATTTTGCACCATATTTGTTTTTTTCACTTTTAAAATTCTAGAAAAATTGTCAATTATAATTTAACACAAAACTGAGGAACCATGTTACAGTTCTATGTACAGTTCTACACATATGTTACCATTTAAAAAATGAAATCTAGGGGTATACTGAGACATAAAAAAAGGCTCAGACACCCACACCATAAATATTAAAACCTATATATTTTTATTGATTATGAATCCTAACAAAGAAACCAATAGATAAGAAATAAATTAGATGATAGATATTAGTTTTTAGTGTATTTTACAGCTGATTTAGGACCTGCTAGCATAAGAGATGCTAACAGAAAGCTAACAGATGAGGAAGGTTAACTTTTATTAGGTTATTTATTTCAGGCTCAGTAATTGTGATTAATTGTAATTGACTTTCTGAGAATAAAGAATAATTGTGATTTAATTGTAATTAGAAAAAATGCTGGTCACTGTAATTGTAATTGAATTGTAATTGAACATGGATAATTGAAAACTTCATTGTAAGTGAAAAATGTAATTGAGCCCAACCCTGATCAACGTTAACGGTTTGATCCTTTTTGGTGTTTAGTTTGGTTTCCAGATTGATTGATTAATGGAACCTATTGTTGAATTAGATTCTAATAAAGCTACTGATTGGTTTCCTTCAGGTGGGGGAAAGCTACGAGGACACAGAGTGTGAACCATGAAGGCGTCCTGGAGGTGGGACAGCTGTGTTCATCTACTGTACAGCAGTTAGTGACTGAACTGATCAGCAGAATGGAGATCAATAACACCAATACACATGTCTGAATACATATTTACTGTGGATATTGTGTATTTTTGATCTTTTATTACATCAACGTGGTGATTAATAGACTGTTAGGATGAATAAGAGTGTAAGTATTCATTATTGTTATATGACGTTCAGCGTAAGATGTGATATAAATGATAACGTTTGTGTTTTCATTTAAAAATCAATCATTTTTTTAAAGAATAATCAGTTCTTTGTATATTGTTTCTGTTAAATGACTGAATGTTGTTTTATAATGTGTTACTGACTGATTCTATGCACCATGTTAGTCTGTTTAAAACGTGCTGTCATACATGATATTACCATATTTGACATAACAATAAAAACTTTGTTGTAAATAACTAGTTCTCGTCCATTGAAATGTAGATAAAAAGCACCATGATTATTCCTAAATACAGCATTTTCCCACATGAACTCAAACTACACCAAGTACAGGTTCTTTTAAACAAACCATTTTCAAAATGTTTCCAATTCCAAAACCTTCTGCTTTTCCACTAAATTCCTTAAACTGTGTCAAACTCATTTTAGTTCAGGGTCTGAAAACGGCTCAGTGTAATCTCAAGTGGGACACACATTTTTTGGAGCAAAAACCAGTAATTTCATCATGAATGTGTCTAAGTTTACACTTCTATGTTTAAATAATATGTAAAGTATGGAAGGCATGGACAATATTCAACAATAATTAACAGATATCAGTCCCTGTAGGATCTTCACTTTACATTTACTGGATTTTGTGACTAATTTTTATTTACATTCCTAATATTTGGTGAAATATTTTGAGGATAATTGCTAAATCTTGGAAAAATTGACAATTCTTTCAACAAAATGTGATTAAAAGTGAAATAATGATGGTGAAACTGTGAGAACCTGTAAATATTGTGTTGTTTGATTGAATCCGTATTTACTCATGTTTTCCTGTGGGCTGAACTAGATGCTCTAAAGCAGGGGTGTCAAACTCATTTTAGTTAAAGGGCCACATATCTTAAGTGGCTCATAGATTTTACACAGGAAAACGATTCATTTTAACATTATTGTGTCCGTTTGCACTTCTACGTAGACAAGAAATACAGAATATGTAAGAAAGTGACTATATCCAAGTAATAAGTGATAAATATCAGTCCTAACAGGATCTACACTTTATATTTCATACATTTTCTCATCAATTTCTATTTAATTAAGGGAAATATTATGTCATATTTTGAGGAAAATTGAAAGATTTTGTAAGAATTTTGAGTTTTTTCAACTGTTTAAAATGAAAAATGACTGAAATCATGTGATAAAAGCACCAGGAAAACTGTGAGAACCTGTAAATATTGTTGACTTTGGAATTGAATGGACAACAACAAATGGTGATTGGAATGGAATGGTTACATGGTGACATCTGGGATGAAATCCAATCAGATTAAACTACGGACTAGTTGGGAAGGTCAAAAGGTCAAACCTCGGAACACAAAGAAGAGCAGATGTGTGGACAAACTTTATATTTGATATAAATGAGGGACAGACAGTACAAAGCTGTGTGTCAACAACAAGCGTGAAGCGACACCTGCAGGAGAATCAAAGTATTGCACTACTGACAGCTTTTATTCAAACTTTGAAACATTTGAAGACATTTCTTTGCTTATATTAGATCAAATTCCTTAATGGTGTGGTCAGTATTTTTCTTTAACCATAATTGGGATTCCCAGTTGAAATGCTGAACAGTGAAATGATAGAAATGTATTATTTTATTACATTTAAATATCTTAGCTAGCAGAGACTAAGCTAGTTAGCAGAGGCTAAGCTATTTATCAGAGACTAAGCTAGTTAGCAGAGGCTAAGCTAGGTAGCAGAGATTTAGTCAATTAGCAGAGACCAAGCTAGTTAGCAGAGGCTAAGCTATTTAGCAGAAACAAAGCTAGTTAGCAGAGGCTAAGCTAGTTAGCAGAGACAAAGCTTCTTAGCAGAGTCTAAGCTAGTTAACAGAGGTTAAGCTAATTAACAGAGACTAAGCCAATTAGCAGAGACTTAGCTAGTTAACAGATGCTAAACTAGTTAGCAGTGACAAAGCTAGTTAGCAGAGACAAAACTAGTTAGTAGAGGCTAAGCTTTTTAGCAGAGACGAAGCAAGTTAGCAGAGGCTAAGCTAGTTTGCAGAGACTAAGCTAGTTAGCAGAGACTAAGCTAGTTAGCAGGGGCTAAGTTAATTAGCAGAGGCTAAGCTAGTTAGCAGAGACTAAGCTAGCTAGCAGAGGCGAAGCTAGTTAGTAGAGGCTAAACTAGTTAGCAGAGACTAAGCTAGTTAGCAAAGGCAAAGCTAGTAAGCAGAGACTAAGCTAGTTAGCAGAGACCAAGCTAGTTAGCAGAGGCTAAGCTATTTAGCAGAAACAAAGCTAGTTAGCAGAGGCTAAGCTAGTTAGCAGAGACAAAGCTACTTAGCAGAGGCTAAGCTAGTTAGCAGAGGTAAAGCCAATTAGCAGAGACTAAGCCAATTAGCAGAGACTTAGCTAGTTAACAGATGCTAAACTAGTTAGCAGTGACTAATCTATTTAGTATAAACTAAGCTAGTTATGAGAGGCTAAGCTAGTTAGCAGAGTTTAAGCTAGTTAGTAGAGGCTAAGCTATTTAGTTGAGGCTAAGCTAGTTAGCAGAGGCTAAGCTATTTAGCAGAGACTAAGCTAGTTAGCAGAGGCTAAGCTAGTTAGCAGAGGTTAAGCTAATTAGCAGAGACTAAGCCAATTAGCAGAGATTAGCTAGTTAACAGAGGCTAAACTAGTTAGCAGTGACCAAGCTAGTTAGCAGAGACAAAGCTAGTTAGCAGAGGCTAAGCTATTTTGCAGAGACTAAGCTAGTTAGCAGAGACTAAGTTAGTTAGCAGAGATTAAGTTAGTAAGCAGAGGCTAAGCTAATTAGCAGAGGCTAAGCTAGTTAGCAGAGACTAAGCTAGTTAGCAGAGGCTAAACTAGTTAGCAGAGACTAAGCTAGTTAGCAGAGGCTAAGCTAGTTAGCAGAACTAAGCTGGTTAGCAGAGGCTAAGCTAGTTAGCACATACTAAGCTGGTTAGCAGAGGCTAAGCTAGTTAACAGACACTAAGCTAGTTAGCAGAGGCTAAGCTATTTAACAGAGACTAAGCTAGTTAGCAGAGGCTAAGCTAGTTAGCAGAGGCTAAGCTAGTTAACAGAGACTAAGCTAGTTAGCAGAGGCTAACGATATCAATATTATTCAGATGAATAAATAAATGTGTTAATCACAGATTCATAGAACAATAAACCATCATTTTACTGACTTTATCGATGGACCCCAAAAATCTCTCCTTTATTCCCCCTTATAGATGGACCTGTCTCCACATGACTGTTCTTCAATGTTCATGTCTGTGTTCAACCACCTTCAACTACAGTGGGGGTCCCCGCTCTATGGAACCTTTATTTTGGAGGTCGTGGGCTGCAGAGGTTGAAAACCACTGGTCTACAGTACATTCAGAGCTGTTTAGGGATGTCAGTCCACAGTTCCTCTTTATCACCAACTGTCCAGATATCCACTACATTCTGTGCAATGTGCTTTAATGTGTGTGCAAGCATTTACAAACATAAGTCCCCTCATAATGATCCTATAGTAATCTGATTACCTACAGGCAAATATCCAATACTTACGTAACTTTAGCACATGCAGTTAGACGCCATATTCTCTCAAATCTCCCTTTTCTCCCAATCACAGACAGGGAGAAACCCACGTGTAATGAAAATGAAAAGAGTTACAAAAATGTGACCAGGTGCCAAACAGGCAAAAAGTGCTGACTCAGTCTAAACTTGTTAACGGAGCTCATTGAAAGTTACAGTCACTCCTCTCTTATGAAGCCTAACAGATCAAATACAAGCTTTTCTCACTGTATTTACAGTGTGTTGCTTAGACTGTGTCACTAATCTCTATTTCTCTTTATTTTCAGGAATGAGTACGGCTCCAGAAGTTGTCGTGGCAACCCACTGTGGCCTCTCTCTTATCACCAACAAGGTATCACACACCTGAGACATGAATCAATGAGTTGATGTTGAAGTGTGTGTTGAACTGATGAAGGGATTCATCAGTGACACAATAGTAGACCAATAGGCCTGGACCTATAAAGAAGGATCAGGTCCAGGTTAAATCTGGACCTATAAAGACTAACTGGTTTCTTCCATATGAGAGATGATCAATTCATGCCAGTCTATGTGTATTTATGAGAAGAACAAAAATGGAATGTGGAGGCCTGTAGATGAACGTAAAAAAGTCTTTTTACTTCATTCTTCCTGGGATTTCTTGTGTTTCTTTGCCAGACAAGGAGGACAGTGATTAGCTAGGCTCCATTTTTGTTCTAGTTTGTTCCAGATGTTCCCTGTGACATCACTTCCCTCTGCAACACATTACATTTTGACCAGATTTGGATTTTTCTTTGTAAGCCCCAAATGAAACATCTTCCATAGTTTGGACAAGAGTTTGAGTGAAAACACCAGAAATGTGTTGGGAAGGTACTTTGGTAGAGTTTTTGGGTCGAAACACAAGAAATCACAATAAGAATGAAGTAAAAAAGCAAAAAAACTTCTATGCAATCGTTACGGGACTCCACATCCCACAATGCAATGCAAGAAACTTCAGCAGCTTTAAAGGAATCCTCCTGTTTTTACAAATATGGTCTAAAACCTTTGAAATGTCCTTATTAGAAGATCTATGCCTAACAAAACACATTATTTTGTTCTTTATTTGTTTTATTCACTTTTAAAATTCTAGAAAAATTGTCAATTATAATTTAACGCAAAACTGAGGAACCATGTTACAATTCTATGTACAGTTCTACACATATGTTACCATTTAAAAAATGAAATCTAGGGGTAAACTGAGACATAAAAAGGCTCAGACACCCACACCATAAATATTAAAACCTATGTTTTTATTGATTATGAATCCTAACAAAGAAACCAATAGATAAGAAATAAATTAGATGATAGATATTAGTTTTTAGTGTATTTTACAGCTGATTTAGGACATGTTAGCATTAGAGATGCTAACAGAAAGCTAACACAAGAGGAAGGTTAACTTTTATTAGGTTATTTATTTCAGGCTCAGTCATTGTGATTAATTGTAATTGAAATTAAGAACATAATTGTAATTGACTTTCTGAGAATAAAGAATAATTGTGATTTAATTGTAATTAGAAAAAATGCTGGTCACTGTAATGGTAATTGAATTGTAATTGAACATGGGTAATTGAAAAGTTAATTGTAAGTGAAAAATGTAATTGAGCCCAACCCTGATCAACGTTAACGGTTTGATCCTTTTTGGTGTTTAGTTTGGTTTCCAGATTGATTGATTAATGGAACCTATTGTTGAATTAGATTCTAATAAAGCTACTGATTGGTTTCCTTCAGGTGGGGGAAAGCTACGAGGACACAGAGAGTGTGAACCATGAAGGCGTCCTGGAGGTGGGACGGCTGTGTTCATCTACTGTACAGCAGTTAGTGACTGAACTGATCAGCAGAATGGAGATCAATAACACCAATACACATGTCTGAATACATATTTACTGTAGATATTGTGTATTATTGATCTTTTATTACATCAACGTGGTGATTAATAGACTGTTTGGATGAATAAGAGTGTAAGTATTCATTATTGTTATATGACGTTCAGCGTAAGATGTGATATAAATGATAAGGTTTGTGTTTTCATTTAATAATCAATCATTTTTTTAAAGAATAATCGGTTCTTTGTATATTGTTTCTGTTAAATGACTGAATGTTGTTTTATAATGTGTTACTGACTGATTCTATGCACCATGTTAGTCTGTTTAAAACATGCTGTCATACATGATATTACCATATTTGACATAATAAAAACTTTGTTGTAAATAACTTGTTCTCGTCCATTGAAATGTAGATAAAAAGCACCATGATTATTCCTAAATACAGCATTTTCCCACATGAACTCAAACTACACCAAGTACAGGTTCTTTTAAACAAACCATTTTCAAATGTTTCCAATTCCAAAACCTTCTGCTTTTCCACTAAATTCCTTAAACTGTGTCAAACTCATTTTAGTTCAGGGTCTGAAAACGGCTCAGTGTAATCTCAAGTGGGACACACATTTTTTGGAGCAAAAACCAGTAATTTCATCATTAATGTGTCTAAGTTTACACTTCTATGTTTAAATAATATGTAAAGTATGGAAGGCACGGACAATATTCAACAATAATTAACAGATATCAGTCCCTGTAGGATCTTCACTTTACATTTACTGGATTTTGTGACTAATTTTTATTTACATTCCTAATATTTGGTGAAATATTTTGAGGATAATTGCTAAATCTTGGAAAAATTGACAATTCTTTCAACAAAATGTGATTAAAAGTGAAATAATGATGGTGAAACTGTGAAAAAATGAAATAATGATTGGGGAAACTGTAAACCCTGCAAATATTGTTGACTTTCCAATAGAATGGGCAACAACAAATGGTGATTGGAATGGAATGGTTACATGGTGACATCTGGGATGAAATCCAATCAGATTAAACTACGGACTAGTTGGGAAGGTCAAAAGGTCAAACCTCGGACACAAAGAAGAGCAGATGTGTGGACAAACTTTATATTTGATATAAATGAGGGACAGACAGTACAAAGCTGTGTGTCAACAACAAGCCTGAAGCGACACCTGCAGGAGAATCAAAGTATTGCACTACTGACAGCTTTGATTCAAACTTTGAAACATTTGAAGACATTTCTTTCCTTATATTAGATCAAATTCCTTAATGTTGTGGTCAGTATTTTTCTTTAACCATAATTGGGATTCCCAGTTGAAATGCTGAACAGTGAAATGATAGAAATGTATTATTTTATTACATTTAAATATCTTAGCTAGCAGAGACTAAGCTAGTTAGCAGAGGCTAAGCTATTTATCAGAGACTAAGCTAGTTAGCAGAGGCTAAGCTAGGTAGCAGAGATTTAGTCAATTAGCAGAGACCAAGCTAGTTAGCAGAGGCTAAGCTATTTAGCAGAAACAAAGCTAGTTAGTAGAGGCTAAGCTAGTTAGCAGAGACAAAGCTTCTTAGCAGAGGCTAAGCTAGTTAACAGAGGTTAAGCTAATTAACAGAGACTAAGCCAATTAGCAGAGACATAGCTAGTTAACAGATGCTAAACTAGTTAGCAGTGACAAAGCTAGTTAGCAGAGACAAAACTAGTTAGTAGAGGCTAAGCTTTTTAGCAGAGACGAAGCAAGTTAGCAGAGGCTAAGCTAGTTTGCAGAGACTAAGCTAGTTAGCAGAGACTAAGCTAGTTAGCAGGGGCTAAGTTAATTAGCAGAGGCTAAGCTAGTTAGCAGAGACAAAGCTAGTTAGCAGAGGCGAAGCTAGTTAGTAGAGGCTAAACTAGTTAGCAGAGACTAAGCTAGTTAGCAAAGGCAAAGCTAGTAAGCAGAGACTAAGCTAGTTAGCAGAGACCAAGCTAGTTAGCAGAGGCTAAGCTATTTAGCAGAAACAAAGCTAGTTAGCAGAGGCTAAGCTAGTTAGCAGAGACAAAGCTACTTAGCAGAGGCTAAGCTAGTTAGCAGAGGTAAAGCCAATTAGCAGAGACTAAGCCAATTAGCAGAGACTTAGCTAGTTAACAGATGCTAAACTAGTTAGCAGTGACTAATCTATTTAGTATAAACTAAGCTAGTTATGAGAGGCTAAGCTAGTTAGCAGAGTTTAAGCTAGTTAGTAGAGGCTAAGCTATTTAGTTGAGGCTAAGCTAGTTAGCAGAGGCTAAGCTATTTAGCAGAGACTAAGCTAGTTAGCAGAGGCTAAGCTAGCTAGCAGAGATTTAATTAGTTAGCAGAGGCAAAGCTATTTAGTAGAGACTAAGCTAGTTATCAGAGGCTAAGCTAGTTAGCAGAGTTTAAGCTAGTTAGTAGAGGCTAAGCTATTTAGTTCAGGCTAAGCTAGTTAGCAGAGACCAAGCTAGTTAGCAGAGGCTAAGCTATTTAGCAGAGACTAAGCTAGTTAGCAGAGGCTAAGCTAGGTAGCAGAGATTTAGCTAGTTAGCAGAGGCAAAGCTATTTAGTAGATACTAAGCTAGTTAGAAGAGGCTAAGCTATTTAGCAGAGACTAAGCTAGTTAGCAGAGGCTAAGCTATTTAGCAAAGACTAAGCTTGTTAGCAGAGGCTAAGCTAGTTAGCAGTGACTAAGCTAGTTAGCAGAGACCAAGCTAGTTAGCAGAGGCTAAGCTATTTAGCAGAAACAAAGCTAGTTAGCAGAGGCTAAGCTAGTTAGCAGAGACAAAGCTACTTAGCAGAGGCTAAGCTAGTTAGCAGAGGTAAAGCTAATTAGCAGAGACTAAGCCAATTAGCAGAGACTTAGCTAGTTAACAGATGCTAAACTAGTTAGCAGTGACAAAGCTAGTTAGCAGAGACAAAGCTAGTTATTAGAGGCTAAGCTATTTAGCAGAGACTAAGCTAATTAGCAGAGGCTAAGATAGTTTGCAGAGACTAAGCTAGTTAGCAGAGACTAAGCTAGTTAGCAGGGGCTAAGTTAATTAGCAGAGGCTAAGCTAGTTAGCAGAGACTAAGCTAGTTAGCAGAGGCTAAGCTAGTTAGCAGAGGCTAAGCTAGTTAGCAGAGACTAAGCTAGTTAGCAGGACTAAGCTGGTTAGCAGAGGCAAAACTATTTAGCAGAGACTAAGCTGTTTAGCAGAGGCTAAGCTGGTTAGCAGACACTAAGCTAGTTAGCAGAGGCTAAGCTATTTAGCAAAGACTAAGCTTGTTAGCAGAGGTTAAGCTAATTAGCAGAGACTAAGTCAATTAGCAGAGTCTTAGCTAGTTAACAGAGGCTAAGCTAGTTAGCAGTGACTAAGCTAGTTAGCAGAGACCAAGCTAGTTAGCAGAGGCTAAGCTATTTAGCAGAGACAAAGCTAGTTAGCAGAGGCTAAGCTAGTTAGCAGAGACAAAGCTACTTAGTAGAGGCTAAGCTAGTTAGCAGAGGTCAAGCTAATTAGCAGAGACTAAGCCAATTAGCAGAGACTTAGGTAGTTAACAGATGCTAAACTAGTTAGCAGTGACAAAGCTAGTTAGCAGAGACAAAGCTAGTTAGTAGATGCTAAGCTATTTAGCAGAGACTAAGCTAGTTAGCAGAGGCTAAGCTTGTTTGCAAGGGTTTAAGCTAGTTAGCAGAGACTAAGCTAGTTAGCAGGGGCTAAGTTAATTAGCAGAGGCTAAGCTAGTTATCACAGGCAAAGCTAGTTAGCAGAGGCTAAACTAGTTAGCAGAGACTAAGCTAGGTAGTAGAGGCTAAGCTAGTTAGCAGAAGCTAAGCTAGTTAGCAGAGACTAAGCTAGTTAGCATTGGCTAAGCTAGTTAGCAGAGGTCAAGCTAATTAGCAGAGACTAAGCCAATTAGCAGAGACTTAGCTAGTTAACAGATGCTAAACTAGTTAGCAGTGACAAAGCTAGTTAGCAGAGACAAAGCTAGTTAGTAGAGGCTAAGCTATTTAGCAGAGACTAAGCTAGTTAGCAGAGGCTAAGCTAGTTTGCAGGGGCTAATCTAGTTAGCAGAGGCTAAGCTAGTTAGCAGGGGCTAAGCTAATTAGCAGAGGCAAAGCTAGTTAGCACAGGCTAAGCTAGTTAGCAGAGGCTAAACTAGTTAGCAGAGACTAAGCTAGGTAGCAGAGGCTACGCTAATTATCAGAAGCTAAGCTAGTTAGCAGAGACTAAGCTAGTTAGCATTGGCTAAGCTAGTTAGCATAGACTAAGCTAGTTAGCAGGGGCTAAGCTAATTAGCAGAGGCTAAGCTAGTTAGCACAGGCTAAGCTAGTTAGCAGAGGCTAAACTAGTTAGCAGAGACTAAGCTAGGTAGCAGAGGCTAAGCTAATTAGCAGAAGATACGCTAGTTAGCAGAGACTAAGCTAGTTAGCATTGGCTAAGCTAGTTTTCAGAGACTAAGCTAGTCTCTGCTAAAAAGCCGATATTGATATTAAGATGAATAAATAAATGTGTTTATCACAGATTCATAGAACAATAAACCATCATTTTACTGACTTTATGGATGGACCCCAAAAATCTCTCCTTTATTCCCCCTTATAGATGGTCCTGTCTCCACATGACTGTTCTTCAATGTTCATGTCTGTGTTCAACCACCTTCAGCTACAGTGGGGGTCCCTGCTCTATGGAACCTTTATTTTGGGGGTTATGGGCTGAAAAGGTTAAAAACCACTGGTCTACAGGACTCCACATCCCACAAATCTGTTCTGACAATGTCAATAAGAGAGTCTTTACAGTGGACATCAAAACAAACTTTCCATTGGCAAATTCAACCTTTTCCATCTTTTTTCTGACAAATGATAATCACTGATTTATTGATCTATTAGACCAACTCCTTATCTGATAAAGGATGATCGTCTACAGCAGCTTTAACCAATAAAGCTGATACATATTGGGCTGCAATGACTCTACAGTAGAAGGTTCCATTGTGGTTCTTTGTTTCCTTCAGTCTTCACAGTTGAGCACCTGAGACATGAATCAATGACTTGATGTTGAACTGATGAAGGGATTCATCAGTGACACAATAGTAGATCAATAGGCCTGGACCTATAAAGAAGGATCAGGTCCAGGTTAAATCTGGACCTATAAAGACTAACTGGTGTCTTCCATAAGAGAGATGATCAATTCATGCCAGTCTATGTGTATTTATGAGAAGAACAAAAATGGAATGTGGAGGCCTGTAGATGAATGTAAAAAAGTCTTTTTACTTCATTCTTCCTGGGATTTCGTGTGTGTCTTTGCCAGACAAGGAGGACAGTGATTAGCTAGGCTCCATTTTTGTTCTAGTTTGTTCCAGATGTTCCCTGTGACATCACTTCCCTCTGCAACACATTACATTTTGGCCAGATTTGGATTTTTCTTTGTAAGCCCCAAATGAAACATCCTCCATAGTTTGGCCAAGAGTTTGAGTGAAAACACCAGAAATGTGTTGGGAAGGTACTTTGGTAGAGTTTTTGGGGCCAAACAAGAAATCACAATAAGAATGAAGTAAAAAAAAAAAAAAAACTTCTATGCAATCGTTACGGGACTCCACATCCCACAATGCAATGCAAGAAACTTCAGCAGCTTTAAAGGAATCCTCCTGTTTTTACAAATATGGTCTAAAACCTTTGAAATGTCCTTATTAGAAGATCTATGCCTAACAAACCACATTATTTTGTTCCTTATTTGTTTTATTCACTTTTAAAATTCTAGAAATATTGTCAATTATAATTTAACACAAAACTGAGGAACCATGTTACAGTTCTATGTACAGTTCTACACATATGTTACCATTTAAAAAATGAAATCTAGGGGTAAACTGAGACAAAAAAAGGCTTAGACACCCACACCATAAATAATAAAACCTATAATTTCATTGATTATGAATCCTAACAAAGAAACCAATAGATAAGAAATAAATTAGATGATAGATATTAGTTTTTAGTGTATTTTACAGCTGATTTAGGACCTGTTAGCATTAGAGATGCTAACAGAAAGCTAACACAAGAGGAAGGTTAACTTTTATTAGGTTTTTTATTTCAGGCTCAGTAATTGTGATTCATTGTAATTGACTTTCTGAGAATAAAGAATAATTGTGATTTAATTGTAATTGGAAAAAATGCTGGTCACTGTAATGGTAATTGAACATGGGTAATTGAAAACGTAATTGTAAGTGAAAAGTGTAATTGAGCCCAACCCTGATCAACGTTAACGATTCGATCCTTTTTGGTGTTTAGTTTGGTTTCCAGATTGATTGATTAATGGAACCTATTGTTGAATTAGATTCTAATAAAGCTACTGATTGGTTTCCTTCAGGTGGGGGAAAGCTACGAGGACACAGAGAGTGTGAACCATGAAGGTGGGACGGCTGTGTTCATCTACTGTACAGCAGTTAGTGACTGAACTGATCAGCAGAATGGAGATCAATAACACCAATACACATGTCTGAATACATATTTACTGTGGATATTGTGTATTATTGATCTTTTATTACATCAACGTGGTGATTAATAGACTGTTAGGATGAATAAGAGTGTAAGTATTCATTATTGTTATATGACGTTCAGCGTAAGATGTGATATAAATGATAACGTTTGTGTTTTCATTTAAAAATCAATCATTTTTTAAAGAATAATCAGTTCTTTGTATATTGTTTCTGTTAAATGACTGAATGTTGTTTTATAATGTGTTACTGACTGATTCTATGCACCATGTTAGTCTGTTTAAAACGTGCTGTCATACATGATATTACCATATTTGACATAACAATAAAAACTTTGTTGTAAATAACTTGTTCTCGTCCATTGAAATGTAGATAAAAAGCACCATGATTAAATAATATGTAAAGTATGGAAGACACGGACAATATTCAAGTAATAATTAACAGATATCAGTCCCTGTAGGATCTTCACTTTACATTTACTGTTTTTGTGACTAATTTTATTTACATTCCTAATATTTGGTGAAATATTTTGAGGATAATTGTTAAATTTTGGAAAAATTGAGAAATCTTTCAACAAATTGTGATTAAAAGTGAAATAATGATGGTGAAACTGTAAACCCTGCAAATATTGTGTTGTTTGATTGAATCTGTATTTACTCATGTTTTCCTGTGGGCTGAACTAGATGCTCTAAAGCAGGGGTGTCAAACTCATTTTAGTTAACGGGCCACATATCTTAAGTGGGTCATAGATTTTACACAGGAAAACGATTCATTTTAACATTATTGTGTCCGTTTGCACTTCTACGTAGACAAGAAATACAGAATATGTAAGAAAGTGACTATATCCAAGTAATAAGTGATAAATATCAGTCCTAACAGGATCTACACTTTACATTTCATACATTTTGTCATCAATTTCTATTTAATTAAGGGAAATATTATGTCATATTTTGAGGAAAATTGAAAGATTTTGTAAGAATTTTGATTTTTTTCAACAGTTTAAAATGAAAAATGACTGAAATCATGTGATAAAAGCACCAGGAAAACTGTGAGAACCTGTAAATATTGTTGACTTTGGAATTGAATGGACAACAACAAATGGTGATTGGAATGGAATGGTTACATGGTGACATCTGGGATGAAATCCAATCAGATTAAACTACGGACTAGTTGGGAAGGTCAAAAGGTCAAACCTCGGACCACAAAGAAGAGCAGATGTGTGGACAAACTTTATATTTGATAGAAATGAGGGACAGACAGTACGAAGCTGTGTGTCAACAACAAGCCTGAAGCGACACCTGCAGGAGAATCAAAGTATTGCACTACTGACAGCTTTTATTCAAACTTTGAAACATTTGAAGACATTTCTTTCCTTATATTAGATCACATTCCTTAATGGTGTGGTCAGTATTTTTCTTTAACCATAATTGGGATTCCCAGTTGAAATGCTGAACAGTGAAATGATAGAAATGTATTATTTTATTACATTTAAATATCTTAGAGTTGCTCATGCTCAGACATTTGCAACATAATAAAAATCAGATTTTAGTGTCATACATGTACATGCAGCTCTCTGTATCATTTTGTGTAACTTAATAGGACACAACTATCAGACTTTGTGTGTTTCTGTTGTTGTTTGTGTGTTTTTAAAGTTCTTTAGGGGATTTATTTTGACATTCAGTCTATTTTTCTCTCATTTTGTGTATTTTTGTTGTTCCTTTTGCTCATTTTTCTGTCATTCTGCCTATTTGTGCTGTTCTTTTGTGCATTGTTTGTACTTTTTTTAATTTCCTTTTCCATACAAACACTTCTTAAAATGACTTATATTAAAAAAAAATAAACATCAGGAAATGATTTACAACATTTACTTTGTTTACATATTACTTGGGTAGGTTAAGGATAGGACAACCGTCGTCTCCCATTTTAGTTTATTAAATTATTTTACTAAAACTATGATAAAGCTGTTATTAAGTCAGTGATTCTCAACATGTGGTTCTTTATCATTTTAATAATGATTCCCCAGATAATATTTAAAGGGGAAACTTTTTTAACCACTTTTTACCTTTTTCTTTGGACATTTTGCAACTTCCTTTGTCCCATTTTTGTCCATTTTCCCAAAATGTTGATACTTTTTTAGTTTTTTCAGATTTACCTTCCTTTTGCCATTACATAACACCTGTTTCCTTTAATGTCATTTCTCTTTTTTTGCCACTCTTGACTGCTTTTGGCCCATTTTAGTCAATTTTTATTAATTTCTTGCCAAGTTTTTGCCACTTTTGAACCATTCCTTGCCACCTTACTAATTTTTTGTCACATACTCATCACTGTGAACTCTTTGTTTATCTTCTCAGAACAGCATCAAGTGATTGACTTGATCACCATTCAATCAATCTAACTGAACCAATCTGTTTTCAACAATGAATCCCTCTGTAAAAAGTGAGGGGATTCACTTTTGTTTTCATAAAAGTGTGGGTGTCACATCCCCCGCATCCCTCACAGGTGAGACGTGCCTGGGTTGTGTTTTAATTTAAAAAAGAACAATCATTTTAAAATGTATTATTTGTTTTTTTAATCAACTACTGGACATTTCAGGCGACCCTACATGGAATCACGACCCCAAGGTTGAAAAACACTGTTATATCATTTCCATTATAATTGAGCTGTTTTCATGATTTTAAAATGCTATTATAAAGCCTTTTATTTTAATACTCATTTTTATTATTTTAATTTGTGCCATTTTTCCATGTTTTGGTGCCTTACTTGAATAAATTGCTCCATATTGTTGCCTTGCTTTGTTGGACAAATATAAAAAATGACTATTCTGAATAAATACAGTTTTAAACACATAAACAGTATTACCTTTATTGTTAATATTATTCCTTTAAGCCATGTTTGAGAGATATTTTGGACGTGCTGCGTCTGCTACACTGAAGTCAGAGTTTCAAATCCAAAATGCAGAGTTCCGAGGGTCTTTGAACGCAGCATGAGATAGTAGATGACGTTGGTGCAGCAGCAGCAGCAGTGTCCAACTCTGTAGTGGACCAACCCTGGATGTCCATCAACTCTGTAGTGGACCAACCCTGGTCGTCGTTCTCAATTTGTTGCATAGTGAGAATCGTTTTTATTAAACCAGGGGTGTCAACCTCATTTCACATCAGGGCCAGACATATAAAATATTTATCTGTATCTCTCCTTTTACAACCTAAACCTAAATGAATGATTTCTGATAAGTTTGACACTCTTGGTTTTGTGGTTTTAAGCTCCACCCTCTGACCCCAGTAATGTAATCACTAATAATTGCTTTTATTTAAAAAGTGCCTTTCAGGCCACTTAAAAACACTACAATATGAACAGTATAATAAATAATATTAATTTGTAGTGTACACGTTAGTTTAGATGCATACTGTTGTTGCTGAGTCATGGTTTGAGTAGTAAATAAAATCCAAACATTCCCATAGTTAATTATAGATGCCATAATGTTTTCAGTCTTAATTTAGAGTGTTGACCAACTTATACCAAATTTTTATTGCTCGCCAACTAAATGGAGTCATGATTAATTCATTCAAAATAAACACTTTATAAATGCTATAAAAAAGCAAACACCTGTGAGGTTAAAATTGATTTAGCACTAACCAATTCATCTGAATAACCTATAACATTTTTAATAAGTGGAAAAATGCTGAATCTTTAGTTTTGAGAAGAATTGTAAGTTTTACGACTTGCAAAGTTTACGATTTACAAATTTTCATTAGAATAATTAGGTGGAAACTACAAAACTAAGAGGGCAGTGTTCACCACAAACAATCATAGAAGTACTTGGATCAATTATTCACAGTCAAACTCAAGCTTTAAAGAAGGCCAGCACATGGTGCAGAACCTTCTGAATCACATTTCTCACAGCAACTGAATGAAGAGTGAAAATCCTCCTTATATAGTCCAGTCCAGCTGATTGTCAACAACTCACAGTCGTGCTCAACTCTACAGGTGCAGCAGATCTCCCTGATTGACATGATGAGCTGGACATGGCTGTGCACTTTGTACCAATCTGTAACAGTATGGTAAATCCCCCAATAGATCCCCTGGAATTATCAAACATTTTGGCCTCAGTAAAAGATAACCAACAATTTGATCTCATTTCACATTTTGTTGCTATTTTCCTGCATGGAAACATCAGTGACAGTGAAAGAATCTTGTCAAAAAATTGCAAATATGGCAAAAGCTGCATTTTTTTGCACGAGACAAATGTTTTGTCAAGACCTTGATGTATTTTACCACCATGTAGACCCTTATTTGTGTGAATGTGGACAGAAAAACAGAAACAAACTTTACGTGGAGAACGATTAAAGACTCAGATTTTCTCAAATTCAGCCCAAAATAATACTGAAATAATGTACATAATGAAAATACTAGTTAATTACAGTGTTTAAGTGGATTAAATTAAAGCAGAATTAAGTGTTTACAAGATAGAGGAATTATTTAATTCAGAATTGAAACTGGAATAAACCAGCCACCTAATTCAGATTTAAATTTAAGTTGGGATTAAATTTGCATTAGGAATTAAATGTTTACAAGGTGAAATTAAAGAGGATTTAACTTTTATTCTGAATTAAAGAGGAATTAAATCTCAAATGTAAACGTGGCCAGTGACAAAGAAAAAAATAAGTTGATTGAATAAAAAAAAGTAATAGAGTAATAAGGACATTAGTGGAAATGTAAAATTATCCCCTAAAAATAATACTCAAGTAAAATTTCAGTATATTAACTAAATTTGTTTACAATGTATGTACTGTATATATATATATATATATATATATATATATATATATATATATATATATATAAATGTCTCTGGGGTCACTGGACATTAGTGGCTGTGGTTGTTGTGGTTGATGTTGAAGCAGGGCTGGTTAGGAGAGGAGCTGTCTGTCAGTGTGTCAGCTGACAGTGCACTTATCATTATAATATTATAATCTTATTATTATTTTTATTATTTTAATTTTATTTGTTGAAATAGAGGTTCCTGACAAAGTCAAAAAGCCTTGATCAATAAACACATGAATGTGACTCTTTTATGTATTTAAAAACTAAAAACTAGTCGGTGCTGACACTAACACAAGACAAAGGTTAAAGCGTTCTCTGGTGGTCTACTGCCTTTATGGTTAAACACATTGATGTTAAAAACAGCCAAATGAAACTGCACTGGCAGTGTTTTCAAATGTTCATTCACTTTCTTTGCATAGGTGCACTTGTGGAAACTGTGTAACCATGGCAACAGAGCCAGAAAACATCTTCTCCAGGGAGATACCACAGCTAATGTCAATCATTAGTGAATGAAATAGTAATGATTATTATCTGCTAGCCTGGCTCACTTATCTTTTCATTTTATATATGTTACAAGAAGAATACATCAGCTTCTAAAGACACCTGCTTGTATGGTGGATCATCCAGGTCTGGTAGTAGTGTGTCTGAATGTGTTCTACCTGCAGAATGCATTCATTATATATACAGTATATAGAGCACACTATGGACCTCTACAGCTATGGAGATAATATGTTTGAAATGAAAGACTGAAATCACACAAATCAATGTATAAACATGAAACTTTTATTGTTGATGACACACACAAGTCATCCAAAACACATTTTTACACTATATGTTGTGTTTTCAGTGGTTCTAGGTACTTGGCATATAGAAGCTTTGTGAGCTGGTGTTGGGGCTTTTTGGGTTCCTCTCCCTGCTTGTGTTGTCCTAAGAATAAGAACTGAGTTCCCAGACAACCAAGGACATTATGTGGGGTTCAGACCTGCCCTTGACTGAACCTGGACACATATCTGCCAACCACCTGCTGCTTCTCAGGTCTGTCAAACTGAGCAGACAGATCTACAGGGACGGGGATTGACATCAGCTGGGGCGGAGTCCTCCAAGACCTTTTCAAATAGGAGGTCTAGGAGCTGATCCACGTAATCTGTGATACAGAAAAGCACTTTATTATCTTTACTGTTTAAAACCTATGTTGTTGTGTTTTGATATCTAATGATGGTCCTCACTAATTTTTGATTTTTTTAAATTTTTTGAAAAAATATGCCTCGCTATAGTCTTTTGATTTTGGGTGATTTTTGGTTTTTGTCATTTTTTGTGCCTTACTGCTTTCTTAGCCTAGTTTAAGTATGTGCATTATATTTGCCATAGTTTTTAGGGTGTAATGATGGTTCTAACTCAATTTATTTATTTATTTTAATTTTCAAAAATATATATTTATTTTACAAAATGGAACTGTAGACAAATGATGACTGAAAAATATTCCTTTATTTTTGGGGGGGGGGAAAAAACTAGAAAATACTGTACTATTTTCCTTTTATTTTTGATTGTTAAAAGAATCCATTGATAAACTATTCAAAACATTGCAATTGAACTAAAAATAAATCTTGAATGAAATAAATAAAGGAATAATACAAATGAAGAAGCTGTCACAGCTGAGAGTTACACTGGAGAGTCTTCAGCTCACTTCCCTGGTCGTCTGTAGACTTCACAAACCAGGAACGCTTTCCATTCAAACCAATCCTAGAGAGGTTAAAGGGTGTGAACAAAACCCTTAGCCCCACCCCCTTTGACCTGTAGGTAGCAGGGAATAAAGACCTCAGTGAGAATTGAACTCACGACCCCTGGTTTACAAGACCAGTGCTCTAACCTCTGAGCTATGAGGCCCTGTGTGTGATAACATAGACGATCTTTCACATGGCAGATATACACTACACCACTTACATGTACAACTGGGCATCACTTTTTTTTAAGTTTTGGGGGCGGGGCTCTAAAAATCCATCTCATGATGTAACTTTTTTCTCTTACAGTTCCATCTTAATGTCAACAGTTATGATAGTGTGTGGTCTTATTTTGGTCCTCAGTTATGAGGGAATTCCAACTCCGTCATCAAATCTTTATTTTTATTTTTTTACCAATTTGAAAGGCTACCAATCAATAGCCTTTGTTCAATCAGCTCTCAACAAACACCCATGTATCTTAACCACATGCCAGTTGTGCTACAGATGTTATATCATGCTTTAATTGTCTACTCACCACTTTCTAGGTGTTTTGAACCGTAAGCGCTTTAACTCGTAACCAGTGTTGTGTGAGTTACTGAAATAAGTAATGTGTTACTGCAAAAAGTAACTTTTGAGTTACTTAGAATGAAAGAATGTATTATTTATTTTGGGTCATTTGTGTCCGTACAGCTTCATATTAGTGCTGTAATAATATAATAATCCACTATTGATCAACTGTGCCCCTGTATTAACATTGTTTTGTATAAAAGCCTCTGATAAATGAAATGTTACTGTATCCAACCCTGCAGGTTATAATCATTTACATTAACAGAACTAAACTCTGCTCAGTATTTATCTTTACAAGCACCAATCTGACTGAAACACTAAGTATTCTTTCAATACCAGTTTATTTATCTGAGACCAGCAGAAACTGTAAATATTACAAGGAATTGTGAAATAAATAACACATAAAACAACCTGAATATTATAAAAAATTAAAGTGGCTTCAGCATCATAAAACAGTTGTGTTTAGCCTTAGAATGTTCCCTTACAGGTTAAGTACAAACACTAGCAATAATGTTCAACATAAACACAAAAAGCCTTCTAAAATAAATAAATGAAAGCAATCTGAATTAACATTAGGAATACATTTTGACCAACTCTGCTTTACAAAAACTGTCATAAAACAACCATAATTGATGTGCATATAAAGCACAAAACAGCTGCTCCAAAATTAAAACAGTATTTTTTTCAGCCTTAGCACAGTAATGTAAAGTAAGCTGTGTGTATTCCAGGTGAACATTCTGCTGTTGAAAATGTTTATAAATGTGGAAAAACAAATTCACAGCATTTTTCTCAACAATCAAAGTTCATTAAAATCCATACGCTGTTGTTTCAGTGCAGAGGCTTCCATCACATCCACCAATGTAGCGTTAGCTTAGCGCTTCACCGATGCATCGTTTGGAGACAAATGAGTAAAATAATATGCGTATTTCCACTCTGAGAAGCTCGTCCTGCTCCTGACTCGCTATGATTGGTGCACGTGATGTAAACAGAAACATGCTGACAATGCTTCTTCTTCTTCTTCTTCTTCTTCTTCTTCTTGTTTTACCGTGGTTGGCACGGCGTCCCGCAAAAATATGTAGAGCCAATGTAAACAGGAAGTACACCGCAGCTAGCAAAGTAACGGACAAACGCAGCATAATGTAATGGAAACGGCGTTATTTCTTTAAAAAAATATTACGTTACAGTACAAGTTACTGTAAAAAGTAACGCACTGCTTGTAACCATATTTTTACAGCTTCATAGGTCAGTTAGCTCAGCTGGTCAGAGCGAGGTGCTAATAACGCCAAGGTCATGGGTTCAAGCCCCATACTGGCCAGATCTTAGCAGTTTGTAAATGAAAATGTTATTATGTATTATGTTATTGTTAACCATCTAACCATTAGAAACACAGCTTATTGGGTCTTATTTCATCTGATCAACCAAATTCAAGGATTCACAGCCAGCAGAGACACTCTATGAGGTGTGTGTATTGTTCTTTAACATAAAGTTCTATATTTGGTCCTGTTTACTTTCTCACATGATTAAAAACCACATCATGCTTCACTTGAGGTGAACCTAGACCCACATTTTATAGAGGACCAGAGTCACTTGTTTGCTCCATACCAGAGTTCTAGTGAGCTTTCACATATCACAAACAGACCAGAACTATCAGAGGAAATGAAGCATGGTGCTGATCACAGAGGAATGTGTGAATGTTCAGCACAAGCAGCAGACACTAACTTATTCAGAGAATACATTCTAGAGAAGTTCATGTCTCCTTTGAGAACTGGAGGTAAGGAACCACTGATATACACTTTTTTCTGCAAAATACTCACAATTTCCAACAAGAATAAACAGAATTCTTCTTCAACACCTCAGACTGCTCCTTCCTGATGTCATTTATTCTAAAATCAATCACAACATTCTTCACGTGTGGAAACTCTTCCTTCCAGGTCTGATACCATGTCATCAGGTAAACAAAGAACCTTTTACATTTTTGTTGATAATCATCTGAACATTTTTCACAGATTCATCTCCAATGATCAGCGTATGAGGATCCCTCTTTTTCTGATGTAGCTTCTGTTTTCCTGAAGCTCTCTCAGTCTTCACCATGCTGTTAGCTTGTGTTGTTCTCATTAGAACAGAACTCTTATTCATTCCCATTCACCAGTGAGGAAAATCTATTATCCACCTTTACATGGATCTGGGCTTGTGGTTCAGTGTGTCTTCTTCCTTTCACCGACCTCCAATTCTGTGTCTGAGCAGAAAAGTGAGTTAACCCTCTGTAGTCGATGGACGTGTCGCCGCATCCTGATCACATGACTGATTTAAGACAGCAGAGTGACCAGATGCATCCTCACAGTGTTAATTTACACTGTTAAAACTATAAACTAGTTTTTAAATGATCTTGATAGAACAAGTAGAACAATAGTTATGATAGATTAAAAACGCTGCACTTTTCCTGGTCATTTTTGTTGCGTTCAGTGTGTAAACGAAGAGTAAAAACGGGACGTTCTACCTTCTCTCACAAAGCAAAAGTGTTTGAAAGCAAGAAATACACCTCTTCCCTATTGGTGAAAAACACACATCAACCAATCAAAATGTGATGACAACTCATGACGTGTGGTTGCTGAGGAAGCGGTAAAGTGTGTGTGACGCGCTGCAGAGCTTCAGACAGAGCAAACAGAGACGATGAGGGACATGATGAGTGTCTTAGGAGGACGACTAAGTCGATGAACCATCTTGTTTATAGAGGAAAATAAATGTTCTACTCTTATAAACAGCGCTACATAGAGGAGAGGACATGGAACACGTAACAGACTGATCTCAGCTGCTCAGGCAGCAGAGGCTCCGCCCCCTGAGCTGAGCCCTGCAGACAGAGGAGGCTGTGACTCTGAGGAAGGAGAACAGCAGGAGTCCAGATAAAGACACTGTCCTCCCATAGTGCAAAGGACCTGTGTCTAATGATATGATACTGTTCATCATCACCCACTGGTTCAGAGACACAGATGATGGTCAAAAAGCCCCCAAAGGCAGACTGAAGTGCAGGCTCCGCCCCCAGGTGGACACTAGGTGATGAGACACACCAGGTATTGATTGAAAGACAATGAAGCCTATGAATGAAAACAAACTTTCTTGTAACAATGCTTATAAACTGTCTTGTTGGTGTAAATCTACATGTCTAATAAACTTAAACCTACACCATCCTCCCAGTCCTGTTATTCTATACAGTACTTAACAGAAACCTAAAAGCTGCTTGGTCTAGTTAACCTCCTGAACAATGTACAACATATAATGGGATCCTGAAATTAGGACAGAGAGGAATAGAAGTGAGACATGATCATTGATGAATATTAAAATTCATAAATGACAGATTTAGTGATATTTTCATAGACTATTTATTCACCACATCAACACAGAATATTTCCTCATACATGGCAACCTTTAAAAAGTGAAAGGAGAAAAAGAAAGAAATGTGAGAAAGAATAACACTTGATGGACATATGATCACAGTACTGGTATCTAGAAAAATGTGGGAAAATAGTTGCGTCATCAACTCTATACAGTATTTACTTAGAGGAACCTCCTGAACAAACAATGAACAACATATGATGGGATCCTGAAAACAGGACACAGAGGAACATGAGATGAGATGAATAATAAAATGTATAAATAACAGATTGTGATTAAGTGATATTTTCACAGACTATGTACTCACCACATCAATAAACAGTCACCTTAGACCTCCACAGCAGTAACACAGACATGGCAACCTTTAAAAAGTGTAAGGAGACAAACAGAGAAAGGTGAGAAATAAACACTTGATGGACTTGATCAGATGATCACAGTATTGATATGTTCACTCTAGAAAAATAGCTGAATCATGTATTCTATACAGTACTTACTGAGAGGAAACAACGACAGGCTCCCAAAAATGAGTGACATCATCCTATAAGAGACAGTGAGAGGTTAAGGCTGGAAGAAAACAGCTGTTTGTAAAAACAATACCTCATTCTTATATTTATTCCACCTAGTGTCTTATACATTAAGACTTATTAAGATGCACTAATTCTTATTCTTTACTTGTTTTTCTCTCAAGTTAGATGCAAAACGTTTTCTCTGGACTGTACTTTGTGCAATAACAGTAAAGTTTAATCTAATGTTATCTGATACATTATAATGAGTTTTTGATCATTATATTTTACCTCATCAGGCTACAAAATAACTTTCTCAACAGTTCACTCTTCTCAGCAACCCTGTAAATAAAACAATAAACATGCCTGTGGCACACATATAGCTACTCAAAGAGTAAACACATGTAAACAAAAAGGGGGCGGGCTCACATCACGCCATGGTAACCCACATGGACAAAATGCGAAAAAAGTCCGAAAAAACTGGTGGGAAAAAAAAAAAAATACATCTTTTTTTTTTTAAACTCAAATTTGCAAAATAATAATTATATATAAATTCAATAAATCTTTTTTTTTTTTTTTTTGCCCAGCATGCACAGCTAGCTAAATTATAAATTAGCCTACTTCTAACGACTCATTGTGTTAAAGTTAACAAGCACAACAAAAATAAATGACACCCAATCTTGATTGATATCTGACCCAGGTAGACGACAGTTCATCACTTCTTAGCTGTAGTTCAGATTCCCTCCACTCTCACCTGTGGAGGCCGCGGGTCTCTCCTCCTCCTGTTTCCCCTTCCCCTCATCCACCTGACGACCACCTCCACCATCATCACCTGTGGGCTGTGGCCGCTTCAGATGCTGCTGAAGATGAAGCTCCACCATAGCCATCAGCAAACATCTGTGTCATTTTCACACATTTGGCAACATCTGCCTGAAGAGCTTGTAGCTTTTTATGTCAAATTTAGAAATACAAAAATACGCATAACTACGTAAAACAAAAAACTAAACAATATTTACACAAAATGATAACAGAAATGCACAAAAATATACAAAATGACTAAAAAAAACATACATTACATAAAAATACACCAAACGACAACAAAAATATGAAAATGACTCAAAATACACAAAACTAAATATTTATACAAAAATGACTCCAGAATCACACTACAAAGGCAAAAAATAATAATAATAATAATCATACAAAAAATGCTCAAAAACACAACAGAAAGATACAAAAATACACAGAAAAAAAACATAATTACAGAAAAATACACCAAACAAAAAAAAATATAAAAGTAAGAGTAAAGAAAAAAAAAAAAACAAACACATTTATCATGTTCATGTCCCATAGAATTAAACCAGGGAAATCGCACATGCTATTTTAATTTGCACCTGCAAACAAACCCATTTATAACACTACAGAGTGCAGAGTATGTACAGTACACCTCTTTGTACATCCAACCTTCAAACACATACTCATTTGGACATAAATGATGACTCTACTAAAGCTCCAACTATATGAATACATACTTCTGATAGTCACTGTACTAGTTTATTTACTCATGCCAAATAAAATGTGACGAAGACAACTATATTACTCATGAAATATGTATTAACAAAATATATCAACAAAAAAGTCAAGACATCATAGACATTGTTTGGATGATCACATTGATAGATCTAAGCCCAGCTCTGGTTTGTAACTGGAAGCTGTTCACTGATATCACTTCTAAATAATCCTCCATCTACTTTCCAATCAGCTGAATGTGTCCAAATGTTAATGATGGATGTGTCAGTGTCTAATGTGACTCTGCTTGGCTTTAGAATGACTAAGAACAGGCCACAGCTGTACATTGATGTAGAACATCACAAGTCTTTATGTGTCTGTTTGGATTCATAATATTAATAATGAAGTCACTCCAGACACTTTGTATTTTATTGAATCATCAGAGTTATGAAACATGTCAGCTAATGTGTTCTTCAGTGTGTCAATGCACCACCCTGGTGTTCTGTATATACAACTTTATATTATATTCATTTACACACTTAGACATGTAATTAACCTGGACACACCTCCACTCTGAGTCCACATACAGGGAGACTCCGCCCCCTTTTAATCAGTGCTGTTCATTGGGAATAATTCATATCCTTCTAGAACCAAAACAGGAACTCTTTCACTGTCTCAGATGTTGATACAACACTACATTTAAATAAAAAGCCTTATTAATGTAGAAACAATCTCAAAACTAAAGAAGTCTGCACTTGTTTGACTCATTTTATCAGAATTTGTTAGAAAGACATCATGACTGGATGTGAAAGCAGCGGTTACTCTAAAAGTCTATTTTTAAACTCCTTCAGCTTCACTAAACACTCAGTTTCCAGAGGAACCTTCACTTCCTGTTCTTAGATCCATCCAGTGGATGTTCTTCTCATGGGAACCATGTGTGTTTGATGGAGGATTATGTGCTATCCAATGAAAAGCTCTCCCTCTCTCTGACATGTTTCTCTGTTCAAAGAAATCCAGCACAGACAATAACACGTCTTTATTTAAAGGAACAAAGCTTCACTGGACATTTGATATCATTACATTTACATTGATTCAAACTTTATGTCAGAAGGAAGATTTAAGAAGAACTTTAGGATTTATCATGGTTACATAGAACATTGTAAGTTCTAAAGAAAGGCTGGACAGGCTAAAGAACAGATTAAAGAACATTTCAGAGTTAGAATAAATCTATGAGCTGTAATCACAGAGTTGATAGAAATGTAAATATGGTGATAAAATGGGAGTGTTTGGACACTTTGGGCTCCCCTTCCCCTGATATTCATTCAGCACACTGCATGATCCATTCACAGGCTTTAGGCAGGGTTTCCCTGTCAGGAACCATTTCATCACATTCACTTCAACTGTAGAAAAACATACTTAATATAAACCACATCACATCTAAAATCAAGAAAATACTATTATGTGATGTATTAGATACTCATTTAAAACTCATTACAAATATGAATCCTTTATAAACACAGAGAAAAGAAACAGATTCAAAGGTACATGATGAAGATGGTCTGTATTAACACAGCATGTATATTCATCTACAAGTTAGAATCTGATTATTACATCTATTAGAATGTTAGTCACATTCTCTACATTCTATAAAAACTACTAATGATTATTATGTACAGTATACAAACACATGATGGACATCTCAGACTGTCTTTCATATAGAATGTGTGTCCAACTCAAGTCCTGGGGGCCAAATCCGGCCCTTTAGAGCATCTAATTCAGCCTGCAGGAGAAAATAAAAATGACAAAAAACATAAATTACTGAGTACAATTAAA
>NW_021145165.1:0-36372 GCF_900634775.1 Gouania willdenowi
GACCAGCGGCCTTCTTTTCTATAACGGACGCTTCAATGAAAAACACGACTTCATCGCTTTGGAGATCCAAGAAGGACAAGTGGTGTTCAAATATTCCACAGGTATTTAATCTGATTATTTTAATGGGGTCACTGCATGAAATTTATCTATAAAATAAAATATTAACGTGTGTGGATGCGACAGATACTATAATATGAATAAGTTTACCAAAAAAAAAAAAACAATGATAACAAACGCAATGCTTATATGAGCCATAATTAATTTTATTTAATTTAATTTAAGCAAATAATGCAATTTTGTTTTGCTTCTAGAATTTCAAAAAGTTAAATATACTTGATAATTATCACAGTAGAAGACAGAATAAAAGAAAAGCAGAACAAGAAATATGTGTATATTTAATAAAAACATTAATTCAACTTATGTGTTCAAAATATTAAATTATGAAGCATATTGTATAGTTATGGTTAGATGAAATATTCCAAAGTCTTACGTTGTGCGTGTGTGTGTGTGTGTGTCTGTAGGTGAGTCCTTCACTCAGGTCAGTCCCTTCCTGGTGGGCGGAGTCAGTGATGGAAACTGGCACACGGTTCACATCCACTACTACAACAAGGTCAGTTTACATTCCACAGCTTTATTTTTCCACTCCAGGCTTAACTTTAATTTATTAATTTATTTTCTTTAATCTCATATTTAATTTCATTGATTTCAGATGATTTATTTAAATGAACTCTTGACATTTCACGTCTGAGTATTTGTGTGAACACGCTGTGTTGTCCTGTCTCCAGTGTTTTTATGTGTGTTAGCCACACATCCACTTTAATTTTCTTCATGTGTTTCATTTTTCCAGCCAACTACACACTATGTGAGTATGAGTGTGTGTCACGTACAGCTTTTAGCTCCTCCTTCTTTCCTCCTGTTATTTATGTTAAACCTTGTCCTGTCATTAGTAGACAGTGAGTGATATAATTATTCTAACCCACTTTTCCCCTGTTTCTTACTAATTTAGCATATAAGAGTAGTTTAATATGTATTTAATGATAGTTTTTTACAGATTAGGGCCAGTTTTGATGGAGAAAATTATTTTTGGCAAATCAAGTATAAAGTTGAAATATTAAGAATAAAGTTTTTTTTATATAATATTCTGAGTAAAATGTAGTAGTCGGACAAAAGAGGGACGACATGGATTCATAAATCAGAGAAAAGGAACTAAAGTTTAAGAACCACATGTTTAACAGATTTATTGATACACGCTATTGATCTGTTGTTTGTCATATGGTGAATTGGCCTTAGTCAGCTTCCATAGATTTGACTTTATTAGCAAACCTTTGATTTTAATCAACATTATATTTCAACTTTAATCTTGATTTACCCAAAATAATTTTCTCCATCAAAACTGACCCTAATCTGCTTCTGTAGTTTTTGCATGTTGATTATTACACTAAAGATTTTCAGTTTTATGCTTTTTCTCAAACTCTAAACCTGTGTGTGTGTGCGTGTGTGTGTGTGTGTGTGTGTGTGTGTGTGTGTGTGTGCGTATGTGTGTGTGTCCGTGTGTCCGTGTGTGTCCGTGTGTGTGTCCGTGCGTGCGTGCGTGTGCAGCCCAAGCGCAGTATGATAGGTGAAGCTCAGGGTCCATCAGATGAGAAGATGGCGGTGGTGAGCGTGGACGACTGTGATACGTCGTTGTCACTTCGCTTTGGGAAACAGCTGGGAAACTACAGCTGTGCTGCTCAGGGAAAACAGACCAGTAACAAGAAGTGAGCTACTCTATTACTTTATTACTCTATTACTTTATTACTCTATTACTTTATTACTCTATTACTTTATTACTCTATTACTTTATTACTCTATTACTATTTTACTCTATTACTTTATTACTCTATTACTATTTTACTCTATTACTTTATTACTCTATTACTATTTTACTCTATTACTATTTTACTCTATTACTTTATTACTCTATTACTATTTTACTCTATTACTTTTTTACTCTATTACTTTATTACTCTATTACTATTTTACTTTATTACTATTTTACTCTATTACTATACACGTCTTCATATTGTTGGGTGGTCATATTTTGGTTTTTAATAAAAAAGACACTCAGGCCGACCTCGTCGTACTCAAAGAACTCTCTACGTTTTCATGAATCTATCATGTAACGGCAAAATACAATATAGTAGATAAATAAGTTGATATTTATTCTCTATATGGTTTAAAATGTCTCTCTTTATAACAAAGACTTAAAATATCACCTTTATTATACATTATTACAATGTGTTCTAGAAAAATCTCATGTAAACCTCATTAAAATCTGTCAATCATTGAAACGATGAGAAACATCTAGAAACTATTAACTATGAAAAAACTAAATATTAAAATAAATATTAAATATTCACTTTAATAAATAACTGATAGTTTCCATCCCACGGTCCCATGCTGACTCAGCTTTATTCTGTCTGTTGTCATGGAGACAGAGGTGATGAGGTCTAGACCAGATGATGAAACTTCCTACATTCTAAGGTTCTCCCAGTGGTTCCTTGGTTTTCTAATCTCTCTCTGAACCTCCATGGAGGTGTGATCATCCAGGAGGATCTTCATCATGATATTTATTCATAAATCCACCAGTGTTTGGTCTCTTTTGATCCATCTTAGACTTTAGTCTCTCTTCTCTTTTCCTCGTGTGATGATTTCATCAAAACAAAGCATTATCTCATTTTGATGAGTTTGTAAAATCTGTCCAGAGTAGATGTGAAAAGGGTAAATTAAGGCGTATGATCCTCTATCATATTGTTCTTTATATTCCACCATTATTATTGTTTATTATTTGGAACAACTGAAAAAGGAAAAGATGTAAAACAATAAAGATCAGTTTTTTTCACAGCTAGATGAGTTTGAACAATAGGTGTTTTTTCAGTAAACAGTGTCTAACAGTTAGTCAGCAGATATCTATGGTTCCACTGAGTCATGACAGTGCATTACTCACAGACCACGCCCCCTCAGCGTTTCTGCAGGAAGCAGAACATTAAACTGATTAAACTGTCACGCTCTTGTTCCAGACACTGGACAAATTAATATATTATTAACTCCAGAAACCTAAATTAACCTTAACTAAGACCAACAAGAACCCACACAACCATCATGATGTTAAAAAAGACAAAACACTCTGAGAACCTTTAGAACCATTTTTCCGTCATGTTTGTAATAAAGCCACAGCTTGGTATTTATTCTGTTTTTATTTATTCACATGCTGTCGTTTTCTCCCTCTAGACATTAACTTTGATTTAAATATAATCTGTTGTTTGTTCCACTTCTTCTCAGCAGCATCTCAATGATCTTCTGTTGGTCCTCTTTTTATTTTATTTATCAATCTGTAGTCAGTGTACTTTCCTTTCTCCCTCCTCTGTTCACTTTTTATCTCACATTGGCTGGTTGATATTATATATATATATATATATATATATTTAGTGGTGGTATCAACTTTTTTACTGCTAAATTGTTTACATCTCATAATAATAATAACAACAACAATAGTAATAGTAATAATAATAATAATTCTTATTGTTATTAGAAAAATGAAATGATAATAATAATAATAACAATAATAATAGTAATAATGACAATAATAGATAAATATCTTTATTTCAGATTCAGGGTCCATAAAACACCATACAAACACAAAAACACATATAAAAGGTGATTTTAATAATAATGAAAATGATACTAATAATAATAATGACAATAATAATTAGGGGTGTCCCGATCCTATATTGATCAGCCTGAAAACGAATATTGAATATCGGATTCAAATTTCTGATTTTTTTTCAATTCATGTTTTATTCAGTTGTAGAATACTGTAGATATTATGTTGAAGGTTTTAATGTATGTAACCAATCTGTTAATAATAAATAGGTCCATTTTTTTTCATCCCTACTGTTGCTGATTATTGTTCTGAATAACATCACATGATCAAACAAAATAAGTCATTATTATTTATTTATTAAAGAAAAAAAAAGTAATAAAAGTATGTATAATTCATGCTGATATCGGAAATGAAGATGTTGTATCGGGACATCCCTACTACTACTAATAATAATAATAATGATTATAATAATAATAATAATAATAATGATACTACTACTATTAATCATAATAATAAGTACTCTAATTAAAACACTAAACCCACTCAGTGACTGTACTTCTTTTTCTCTTTTATTTTGTAGGTCTCTAGACCTGACAGGTCCTCTGTTTCTGGGCGGAGTTCCTAATGTTCCAGACAACTTCCCTTTTGGTTCCAGGGAGTTTATCGGTTGTATGAAGGAGCTTCACATCGACAGCAAACCTTTAGATCTGGCTGCGTTCATCGCTAATAACGGAACGATTGCTGGTCAGCACTAAATACTGTTACCTGTTGTTAAAATACTGTATATTTCATTTATTATGTTGGTTGATTAACGTCAAAGTGAGCTGTTTATGATGATTGTTTGTGGCAGGTTGCAGCGCTAAACAGACGTTCTGTAAGTCCAACCCCTGTCAGAACGGAGGAACGTGTAGGGTGAGCTGGGAGACGTACTCATGTGACTGTCCTCTGGGATACGGAGGAAAGGACTGTAGCCACGGTAACGACCAAGTCTTCCCTACAACTTCATTATTAATACCTGTAAAACTGATTTTTATTATCATCTGAAATATGTGCATTTATCCTTTATTTATTCAACATTTACATTCTAACCAATGCAGTGGTTATTAGAGGTCGACCGATATACTGTATCTGCAGCCGATATATATCAGAAGTGTAAAGAGTACTGATATATTTTACTCAAGTAGAAGTACTGTTACTCTATTAAAATTGTACTCATGTACAAATACATTAAATACTCAAGTACAAGTAAAAAGTAACTAAAAAGTTACTTTCAGCCGTCCATGTTTATAGTTGGTAATAAACCTTGGTACAGTTCCCTTACAGTAAACATCTCATGTAGAAACTTACAGAGAATGACACACAATCTACCATATAGTGTTACAAAATAACACCAATGAATTCAGTGATAGATACATTTAGTAACTCTAAAACAGTTCATGTGTGTAACAACTTAATCTGAACCCAATAAAGTGACTTTGATCAGAAATGACACGACTAAGAACATATGATTATGTTAAAAATAATCACAGAAATAATCATTTACTCAGTAATGGTGGGGTGTAGAAATGTAACAAATGACTTTACTTCTTTTAAAACGTACTTAAGTACAAGTAAAATGATTTAGAAATAAACTAAAAAAACAGCTCATTTACAAACCCAGATGTGGCGACCCCATCAGGTTTCACATGGTACTGCATCTGATAGTACAGTGTCTGAAGGAGCCATTTTTCCTAATCTCACCTTAAAGTTCTTATCAGAGCTGAAAAAAATACCTTCTTAATAAAGACAATATCGTTTATAAATTATATACAGTTAAAATAGTATCAAATAATTTTAAAAGTTAATGGAATTGAAGAGCTACAAAAAATGACTTGAATTTGATCACATGATCATGTGATGTTACATGATCATGTGACATCACATACTAATTGCTAATTTCTTGCAACATATCAATTAAATGAATCTGTTCCCACACAATTAAAATCTGTATTTTCTTCCAGAATGTTCTTTTAGTTGGTTTAGTTTCTTACCAGGGATTTAAAACTTAAGCTTAGTCACAGGTGGAGGAAAGTTGATGGTCTGTAGATGTTGTAGGAATGTGCTGAGTCATTGTACGTGATTTATTTTAGGTTAACATCATGTTATATTATGATTTTATTTGACATTAATGTCATTAATCATTAATACCCTCTGTAAGAAATAACGTTTCATTATTTTAATATATTTTTTAAAGCTATAGGGAGCCATTGCAAAAGAGTCAACATGAGGGTCCAGAGCCACAGGTTGTAGACCCCTGTGTATAATTTATGCTCTTTCTTTCTATCGTTAGTGTTGCCTCACGCACATCGCTTCCTGGGAAACAGCGCCCTCTGGTGGGACCTAAAGAACGACGTGACCATTGCCACGCCCTGGTACCTGGGACTGGCGTTTAGGACCAGGGCCCGTGAAGGGACACTGCTGCAGGCCCAGGCGGGCCAGTACACCAGCCTGCTGTTCCAGGTTAGACCTCTGACACATAATCATATTATCTCTCCTGTGATATTGCTTTTATACAACACTTCTACAAATGCATTTTATTAGTCAACAAGAGATTATGAATTATTTATTTAATCATTCATGTGGCTCCACCAAAACAAATAGGTCCACAAGTGAGACCAGTCTGTTGCCAGGCAACACATTAACATTTCCCAACTGAAAGTTCCGTTTATTAGAACGCCTGTACAGTGGAGATCATATAAGTCCCAGTGCTGTTGTTACTCTATATCACATGTGTCAAACTCCAGGCCCGGGGGCCAAATCTGGCCCTTTGGAGCATCCAATTTGGCCCACAGCAGACAGTAAAAATATAAGAGAAAACATTAGTTATTGTGTAAATGACCAAATAATCCTTTATTTTCAAATTGTGGAAAGAACAAAAAAATGGTTAAAAAATCAAGATCAAACTGGTCCATATTTGGCCCCTGAATTAAATGGTTCTTCTACGTATATCAGCATCATGTATGGCTCATCTGGAATTAAAGGAGACTTAACCTCAATCAGTGAAGGAACAGTTATACGTGGGTCAATAATTCAAATCAGCGGCTCACTGTAAGACACGCCCACCCTGAACAGCTAAGCTAAGGCTAAGTGAAACGGGAAAAGGAAGTAGCCCAGAGGGAGGAGGATAAACACCACTGATGTTTGGCTTTTATTTTTCTACCTTTGACAGAAACAGAAGAAACTAATGCTATTTTCTGCTATTTCATGGTTCTTATGAATCCTGTACAAATCTCATTTACTGCCACAGAATGAAGTTTATTGTGCTGTATTGTCCTAGCTGCTAACGCGTGACGTGATTATGGGAATTATGCTCATTGCTTGTGGGTGACGTCTATGTTTTTATTGTGTTAGCAGAGCGTAGCTTTGTTTCTATCGTACACTAAAACCTCTAAACGATAAGCCTATGAACACACATTTGTGTTGGTAGAATATTTTGTATTTTATGCCTTCATACAAAGTCACATAATTAGTTGTGTTATTGATTTCCTGGGTGTGTTTATCTCTCTCTCAGGTGATCAACGGTCAGCTGGTTTTCTCAGTGACGCGTGGATCTACCAGACCCGTACGCCTGCGTCTGGATCAGGTCCAGGTGGCAGACGGACGGTGGCACGACCTCCAGCTGGAGCTGAGAGACGTCCGCAGTGGGAGGGAGACGCGCTACGTGGCCACGCTGCGCCTCGACTTTGGACTCTATCAGGTAACAAAGGGAAACAAAGGAAACCCTAAAAATATGACAAAATCTCTTGATATACAATTTAATTCTCCATAAATCTCATTAGTCTCACAAGCCATTGAATATGTAATGATATTCAGTGAACTATATGAATAAAACCTAGTTTAATCTAACATTTACATTCCTCAGGCCATTGATTGTACCTGAAGGAATTCAACCATTTGATAATCATATTTGATAAAATCAGCTGTAGAATTTTTTAATGACATTATTCCTAGAGAGGAACACAATCATTTCATTTTTACTGTTAAATTAATAAGTTTGATGAAATGCCAGAATCCAGGCTGTGTTTATGTTAAAGTTAAGATCATTTTAATTCTGGTTCGTTCGTGTCCCTAATGTAATGATTCGTTCATTAAATCTCTGGATAAATAATAAATTGTAAATTCTTCTGATTCATTACTTTTAATGGTTGAGTCTGAATAATGTGAATAAAATTGTATTTTTAGTCTATAACCAATATTATAAATGTAATTAGCAAAGACAAGATGGGGCAGATACTCATGTTATTGTTATTATAAGATATTATAATTGAGGATTTGTAAAATGAAAAGCATTTATTTAAAATAATAACGTATTTTGCCTTGTTTTAACACGTAGATATTTCTCAGTCAAAAGCAGAATAACTAAAATTACAGGATTGCAGAAACCAAGGCCAGAAATATTTAATGTAATACAATATGTCAGATAATCAGTAACATGAATTATGAAATATAAACCAGAGTATATCATTTAAGTGATTGTCTTATTCCCATAGTTATAAACTATTCGATATATAACAACAGCATAATATGATTCCTGAAATTAATTTATTGCTTTTGGTTTTGGTGTGACATCATCTGTTCATCACTGTGAAAAAACTGTGGAGGCACCAATGTTTAGACACAGACATTATTAAAGAAAACTAGTTTTACATTTATTTATATTTCATTCTCTTTTTTGTTTTCCCTCTTTTCTCTCAATTATTATTATATCTAGTTTATATGTACAGTATATATATTGTTCCTTCCCTTTCCTCCATATATTTGTCTATTATTAACTTGTTATTGTCTCCTCCCCTCACCCTCTAATAGCACAATACCATTATTATAACATCACACACACACTTACTGTATTATAATGTATATGTATTGTAAATACTGTCTATGGCTTTTTTCCTGTAATTGTTTCTGTTAGTGTTGTATGTGGCATTAAAAATAAAAGAAGCAGTAACTAAACACACTATTCTCCCAAACGTTACTATTTTTACTGAAACTACTTCATTGACGTTAGCATCATCCTTCTGAAGGTTCTACTGGTGATAAATATGAATATTGTTTGCTATGTCTTTAGGGAACTGTGATAGTGGGAAATGACATCCATGGTTTGAAGGTGAAACATCTGCATGTTGGAGGTGTGCTGGGCTCTGGAGAGGTTCAGAATGGGATCAAAGGCTGCATACAGGTAAAAACGGTACAATTCAACTACTTTCACTGAGATTTTCTGAATGAATTGAAATAACTTTTAAGGTTTTTGTCATTAGTGTGAATAGTTGGTGGATCAATCACATTAGAGCAGTGCTTCTCTAGCTTCTTTGGCTCTAGTCCCCCATTCTTTATTTCTGAATCCAAGTCCCCCCTTTGTCTGACTACATTTTCATCACAATATAAGTAATAATAATAATATTTTAAACTACAATATTTGCAATTTCTGAAGACAATGTAAGTAAGGATGCAGGTGATGGCCGCTGCATTAGCTTAGCATTAACTTAGCGTTACCTTTAGCCTAGCAATAGCATTATCCTAGCATCAGCATTAATCTAGCATTAGCATTAACCTAGCAATAGCACTAACCTAGAATTAGCATTAGCCTAACATTAGCACTAAATTAGCATTAGCATTAGCCAAGCATTGGCACTAACATGACATTAGCATTAGCCTAGCATTAGCACTAACCTAGCATTAGCTAAGTATTAACCTAACAATATCTGAACATTAGCAAAAAGATGAAAAATATGATTGTGTCATGACCACATTAACTCCTCCTCCTCATTAATAATATCATTTTGTAAATAAATCAAATAAAACAGTCTTTAATCTTTTTAGGAACGTGACCCCATTTTCATTTGAAAAATTTCAGGTCGTTTTATTGTGTTAAAAATACAAAGGAGACAGGAAGTGACACGTTGTGCCAGCTCAGGTATTTTTCTACTGCATTTTATTTTAAATAGATTTATATTTGTGAAAGTGAAAGTATAGAATACAGTTAAGATTGTGTTGTTTTAACTTTAAATAATAAAATATGAATCAGTTGTTGCTTTTTATTAGAATTACTAGACACATGGGGTCACGACCCCAAGGTTGAAAAACACTGATTTAGTTCCTCCAGTTTAGTTTTGATCATTTCCTGTCATCTCCCACTCAATAATGACCTTTATATTTATAAAAATAAACATTATAAAAGCCATATTATTCATGCTCACATTTATAAATGTTTCTCTCTCTCATGTACTCCCTGTAGTGTCATCACGTCCCCCTAGGGGTACATGTACCCCCATTTGAGAAACACTGCATTAGTGTTAGTGTATAATATGATGTCACATCTCTTCTCCATTTACAGGGCGTTCGTTTGGGTGTGCGACCTGATGGCCCCGCCCTGCCACGCCCATCCAGAGCCGTCAAAGTGGAGACGGGCTGTAGTGTTGGGAACCCCTGCGTCTCCTCACCGTGTCCCTCTCACAGCCGCTGTACCGATGTTTGGGAGCGGCACAGCTGTGTGTGTGAACCAGGTACGGACATGTTACTGTTATTTTTATTTTTATGACTCATTTCAAACCTGTTTTGATGTAAAATGAAGGTGAATTATTATTATATTATTATTAATAAATATATAAGGATCAATGTGTCATAAATAAATAATATGATTCAGTTCCAAACAATCAGGACAAAGAAACTGAAATGAAGGATAAGAATGTGGTACGACATGGGAAATGTTCCTGTAATGCACATGTGGCTCGGGGGCCAAATCTGGCCCTTCAGAGCATGAAATTCGGCCCATAAACATGAAACTTTTTGTAAATGACAAACTATTTCAGTTGTAGATATCTCATATCTAATATAAAATTATATTAATATTTGCAGAGCTCAGTTTTCCAGTTCTTTTATCACATGGTGGAAGAAATTTTTAATCTCAAATTGTTGAAAAAACTCTCAATTTTTCCAAAATCTGACAAATTTCTCTCAAATTATTCCACAAATTTTCCCCAAAATCTGAGAAATGTAAGTGAATATCCTGCAGGGACTGATACAATCACATATTTTATCATTTATATATAATTTATATGTTGAACTTCAACCTAAGATCTGTGGCCCACTTAAGGTCAAACTGGTCCGTTTTTGAGTTTAAAACCTGCTGTAAAAGAAACCTAATGAATTAAAGTATTGAATTATTTATTATTTAGAAACTAATATAGGTTTTGATTTTAGATGAGTTTATGATGATGATATCCTGTTACAGTATTCTCTGTATCTTTAATACTGAATAATTAGGTGATGTTAAAAAGTGAAATATTAGAGCAAAAATAAAGAAAACAAAGTGGTGTTGAGACTAAACTGAGAGAAAAATAGAAAAGTGTTTATATTTGTGTTAAACTCATATTTGTGTCTTTATCCATATATACATATACTGTATATATACATATATAAATAATATACTTAATGTGGGGAAGGAAAGATATGAATGATTAATGGATGAGAAGTCCAGGGATAGTTTCTAACTAAAAAGATAAATGGAGGAGGAGTTTGTTTGGAATGTTCTGGAGGTGAAAAGTTTGTGGTAATAACAAATGTTTCTGCAGGTGAATTTAAAATAATGACCAATCTGAGCATTAACGCACTATAAAAAATAAGTTTTTATAGTGTGTTTTTCTCTCATTCTGTGTATGTTTGTTAATGCTCGTTATGAGGCCTTTTGTGCATTTCTGTTGTCATTTTGTGTGTTTTTTCTGTAAAATGTATGGTTTTTTGAGACATTTTGTGTATTTAAGTTGTCATTTTGCATTATTTAAAGTCATTTTGTGTATTTCTGTTGTCGTCTTGTTCATTTTTGTACTGGTTTTGTGTGTTTTTCTTGTTTTTTACTGTATTTTTCTACAATGTTGTACAACTTTGTATTAACAATAAAGTTATTGTAGAACAAAATTGTGCAATGCACCATAAGCACTATTACAGCGTTCCTGTTCAGATGAAACATTTCCAGAAACGGAGACAAACGAGGAGATAAGGTGTGTGTGTGTGTGTGTGTGTGTGTGTGTGTGTGTGTGTGTGTGTGTGTGTGTGTGTGTGTGTGTGTGTGTGTGTGTGTGTGTGTGTGTGTGTGTGTGTGTGTGTGTGTGTGTGTGTGTGTGTGTGTGTGTGTGTGTGTGTGTGTGTGTGTGTGTGTGTGTGTGTGTGTGTGTGTGTGTGCGTGCGTGCGCGCGCGTGTGTGTGTGTGCGTGCTAAAGTAGGAAAGGCCTCAGGGACGACAGCATGAGACAGGAAGCAGAGAGGAGGTGTTCTCCCCTCAGCATCCTGCACAGCCACAAGCTAAACCTTATATGACTAATGCTGTGGAGGGTGCACAGATGTCCACACACACACACACACATTTACCTGCCATTTTAATATGCATGCTCTTATTTAAAGAGTAATAGAGTAAACACTAGCACACGCTCACAGTCTGTTTGTAATTAGCAGAAGCTTTCATCTGCACAATGTGCATTAAAAATGGAAAGTGTTCTAATTGGAGCTGAAAAACAAATCAAAGTTTAATAAAAGTAAAGAGAGCTGAGCTGTGAATAATTCTCTTTTATGTGTGACTGTGTGTTTTAACTCCATCTGAAATGGGTCTGTAGTACCAGGGGTGGGCAGGTCAGATACCTTTTTTTTACATGACCCATCAGACGGATTATGAGATGGTTTCTTCGTTTTTAAATTCCCTCCATTTGGGTCTACCAGCCTCTCATTATTGACAAAAACATGACAAAAAAGAGTGAAAAGTGACTAAAATGGACCAAAAGCAGTGGCACAAAAGAGGAAACAGGTCGTATGTAATGGCTAAAGGGAGGTGAAATAGACAAAATGTTTGTTTGTACTTTATTGTAACAAATGACCAACATATTGATTTAAACACTCAAGTTATCCAAGACACTTAAAAAGCAGCACATTTAAAAAGAATTAGTGCCAGTGGTATTTATTAACAACTTATGCTGCTAAAATCTTTCTGAAATATAGTTTTTTGGAAGAACGAAGTTCACTATAAGGTGATTTTATGTGTGGTGTGAAGTACTTTATTATATTATTGTTTTAGATTGTCCTTTATTTAGACAACATATTTTTATTTATTTATTTAATTTTTATTTAAAAATGGACAGTAAAGTTGATGCTGTGACAATTAATCATACACACATATGCACTGAGGATTAAAGAAAAAATAGTCAAATATAAAGTCACCTTAAAACAGTCAAACGTTAAAACGTGAAATACAAATAAAGTAAGAAATTGTACAAGTGCATGTGTTTTGTACAGGATGCAGAGTTAGTAACGTAGAAAACAAATATTAGATAATGTACATGTGTCTTCTATAAGAAATATGTGGGTTCAAATCCAGGACTTGGTTATAAAACATTGTTTCACTGATTCACTAGATTTAATATAGATACATGAATAAAAATGACTCTGGTAAAAGTATTAAAGTTACTTTTTACTTGAGTAAAAGTTAAAAAGTACATGCTAGTAAATTATGTAATGTAAAATTCCATATTTTTAATTTTTTTAAGAACTTGTATAAAACTGGTACATGGAAATAAATTAAATGTGTATCATTATAGATAAAATGTGTAAATACAATGTTTTAAGGATAAAAATGCAAATGCTCTATTAAACCTAGAACAGCTTTGAGTTTAACATTTTTTAAATCATTTAAAAAACTAAGGAATAAAAGTAAAAAGTCACCAAAAAACAATGACTCGTGTAAAGTACAGATACCATTAAATACTAGTGAAGTACAGTAACAAAGTATTAATTGTTACTTATCACCTCTGAAAAATGTCATGTTTTTGGACTTAAAATAAAACCCAGTTTAGATCTTTGTGATTATTCCAGAACTCTGAAGAAGATGAATGTGTTATGGTATGAGATGAGATGAGATGAGATGAGATGAGACGACATTATCGCTGTCATAGAACCAAAGAAAACACAATCTAGTTTATCTCAAATAAAGTCCTTCAGAAGTCGACCTTCGTCTCCTATTGTTGGGACAAGAAAACAGTCAAGGTCGTTGTCAGTTGCCATGGTGAAAGTGTGTGTGTGTGTGTGTGTGTGTGTGTGTGTGTGTGTGTGTGTGTGTGTGTGTGTGTGTGTGTGTGTGTGTGTGTGTGTGTGTGTGTGTGTGTGTGTGTGTGTGTGTGTGTGTGTGTGTGTGTGTGTGTGTGTGTGTGTGTGCGTGCGTGCGTGCGTGCGTGCGTGCGTGCGTGCGTGCGTGTACAGTATCAGGTCTCGGAGCAAATGCCTCGTGTTGTCACGGCGCTAAGAGAGAGACAGAAAAGCACCTTGTGCTAATTACATGAGCCAATCATATCACGTGAACATAAACAACCAATCACAGTTAAATCACCACTAAATGACAACACAAAGCTCAGAACACAAAAACACACAAATACAAAATATTTTACACCACAACTCCTCTAATGCTTTTTTGTGACGTCATGAACTTTGACCCTTACCTATATCTTCACTGGTAGGTCGTACAGCTTTGATCCAATGAAATAAATACTTCACTTGAGATGAGCTTTTAATAAATGTAAACATCAAACTTGTACAATAAATATTGGTAAAGAAATGGAAAATTTTGGTTTTGGTGGTTTTGGACACTTGACTTTGATATTTTGGCTCCAAAAAAGGTCGACTGCACATTGTTGACATTGTTCCTATGAGATGATATATGTGTCATTAGTGCTGTATTAATAGACTATAGGAGGAGTTACAGGATAAAGAAGAAAAATAATAACTCATATGATAATAATGAATATATAATACATTTTTATTATTAAAATGTGTTAAATGCTCAGATTTGATCCAAAGACTGTTATTGAGGGATTTGACACTTTATTTTATTATTTATGGCTGTGTTTCACACAGAGTCAAAAACAAGCTCCTCATTTGTTCCTCCTCAGAGTCAGTAGATCAGTCCTAAAGCTCAGCAAAGTACACACATAGCAAATGTTTTTACCGTATTTTCATGACTATCAGAGGTGGGGGTTAAAAAGAAACAAAGGATGACAGAATACATGAAGAAGAATGACAATGATAAGAATAATGTGAATATATGATAAACTTTAGCATCTTCCATTATTACATCCTTTATATTGGTTTAGCACATCCACCTGACACTTAAAATCATGTCCCTGATTGATTGTAGTGAATAAAACACATCCACCACATTGTTGTAACACCCACTTCCTGTGTGGGTCCTTTAATGTCAACAACAAAGTATTTTAATGATGTGGCTTCTGTACTTTGTGTTCTCAACCAATAACAGGCAACATAAAGCATAATGTATTCCTTTCTATTAAAAAAGAGTCTGGGAGAGTGTTTTATTATTATTATTATTATTATTATTATTATTATTATTATTATTATTATTATTATTATTATTATTATTATTTCTGTTCCATTTTTCACCTCAAAGCACCTGCCTGTAATCATTGGATTTAACATGGGTTTATGTGCTGCTTATATTTACTATATACTACTGTAGACCTTATGTGGCCCTTTATAGTGTTTTATTATTATTATTATTATTATTATTATTATTATTATTATTATTATTATTATTATTATTATTATTATTATTATATATACTAGACCTTATGTAGTCTTTAATAGTGTTTTACTACATCATGCAGCACTAACACAATGTGATGCTAATAAGTAGTGTTCATTGTTTTGACTGAAAATCACACTTTTTTTAAGTGACAATAACGACACTAGACTGAAAAGTACACGTGAATGAAAATTATAGTAAAATATATTGATATTTCTGTCGACTAATAAAAACTAAACTACTGTATAATTTCATCACATGGGATGAAATCCATTCAGAAGTCATGTGATCAACTCTTTGTTAGTCAATTTCTGTTTAGTCGACTAGTTGATTAGTTGACTAAAACTAGTCTAGAAATGAAATGTGATAACATTATTAGAGCACATACTGTATACTGTATAGATAGAAATCCTTTGCTTGTTTGAATGAAGGTGTTTTTGTTATATTATATCTTTTTTCTTAGGTTACTATGGTAAAGGCTGCACTGATGCGTGTCATCTGAATCCGTGTGAAAATGAGGCTCAGTGTCACAGGAAGCCCAGCTCCTCTCATGGATACATGTGTGACTGTGGAGATTACAACTATGGACAGTACTGTCAGCACAGGTATGACCACACACACACACACACACACACACACACACACACACACACACACACACACACACACACACAGTTTACCTCTTTTATCTCAACCCAACTCTTGTTCATCTTATTCCCTCTACAAGTGTGTGTTTTGGCACATTTACAGTAAATACATTATTGGGAATCCTCTACCTCCTATTGAATGGATCCAGGTAAAAAAAAAAAAAAAAATAGATGATGATTTGCAGGCATTTTTAAAATTGATGGCCCTCATTTATCAACCATGTGTACGTTTATGTTTGAGCGTGAGATTTGTGTTCGACCAAATTCACTCAAGCTTCAGTATTTATCAATAGTTACGTGATCGTACGCTATGATCAGATCTCGTTTAGATAATCTGAGTGAGACTGAAAATAAAGTATTAAACAAACCTCAGCTGTTAATTAAACATAAGCAGACACATTCAGAACAGATCTAAAAGGATTATTAAAGCAAATTTATGCTTTTAAATGTAAAGTGTACTCTAAACTTTTACAATTGCGCTGCAGTAATCAATAATGTGATTAATTATATTTGAAATTGGCTGAAGGCATAATAAACACAAAGGACCACATTTAGTCATTTTTAAGGCTTTTTTGTCATATTTCCGTGTGTGTCTCCAGGATCTCTGTTGTGAAATTGTTCTCAGCGCACACAGGGGGGCGGACGTCGGCGTTTAAATGAGCTCGTTTAAGTCCAGTCTTTGTTTTGCTCCACCTCAAATGTGATGATATCAATTTTTGATCTTGAAAAAGCTTCTTTTCTTGTTTAATCTCAGTGGGCGGGGCCTCCGAAACAGGAGAACGTAACAAGTGGAATTCAGCCACTGGATTTATCAACACCTGATCATTTGTGCGCTGTGATTGGTCAGATACCAAAGTTTGATAAATCACATGTTGTCCTGTTTAACGACAAGATGTGAACTTAAATTTACACCTATTTTCACGTATGGTTGATAAATGAGGACCAATGTGTTAAGAAGGTGACATTTACACAGAGATGCTGAATCAATCAGTAATATTTACCATAAACATCTGGCTAAGATACTTTATGATGTTGTTACTTTTGTCCTGCTTTGGTAGGAGTGTACGTTAGCCTAGCTAGCATAGCTAGCATAGCAGTTCCAGCCTGATTGTTCTGTTTTTAGTGCACTTTCTAAAGTCCTGTTTACTCTACAATAAACACAATAATTAACCCTAATATTTGCTGATTCCTCCTGACAGCAAAATGGAAGATTTCCCAATGTAAGTAACATGAAGTGCTGTATTTACAGCTGAGATCAACTAACACTAGATCACTAGTGAAACCATGGTGGCTTCTCTCTGCATGATGGCAGTTTCAGTTTGTGTTGCTTTTTGTTGCTGCTTTGACAGTTGCTACTGTAGCTTTGACTTCACTTATGAACAACTATATATTCTACTTTCTTATAATCAGGGAAACATTTGGGCTGAATATAACGTTTTATTCCCCCTGAAAGGTTTGTTTAAATTTGATGCTTTACTGACAACAGACAAACAAGATAGAAATAAAAGTAGATTTAAAGGTCTGAGAATTATTATTATATAATATATTATTATTAAATATATTAATATATAATATAATATATATCATTAGCTCCATTTCCCTCTGGACATTTAAAAGAACTATTTTCTTGTATCAAACCTTAGAAACTAAGACAAGCTGCGTTGTTTGTTCAGCTTCATAAAGCAGCCACATAAAGAAAGTCATGGTAGTGTTACAGCCTGATTGAATACTACATTAGCATTAGCATTAGCATTACAAAGGCCATGGTTACATGTAGCATATTTGAATTCAATTAAAATGCAATTTTCAAAAGAAAAACACCTAATTAAAAAGGCATGATTAGACTTTAGCAGCTTGTGTTAGCTGATGGGGTGTTTGCTGAGCTTTATTTGATCCACTTGTGTTGCTTTAAAGCCTATTCTGTAAAGCTGACCTCCTAACCTTTATCTATTTATCTCCATTAACCTTTTAACCACATTCAAGTATTTTTTGATTTTGCTCTTTTAACATCTTTTAACAACAAATCCTCTTTTAATCTCCTGGTTCCCACTGATTTTTGCTCAAAGTCTGTCTTAAAGTAGAGTTTCTCTTTTATTTTCCTCGACACATGAATCTGTGTTTGCAGAATTGATCACCAGTGTCCACGAGGCTGGTGGGGATCTCCAACCTGTGGTCCGTGTCACTGTGACATCAATAAAGGTTTTGACCCTGACTGCAACAAAACCAGCGGACACTGTCACTGCAAGGTACCAACTATTGAAAACTTAAATATATTGTCTGAGTTACATTTATATGCTGGCTTTATTTGATTAAAGCAACATTTTAAAACATAATAATTTCATGTTTTTAATTCTATAAAATATTTAAGAAACGTTTACTCTTTAACTACACTATGTTTATTATCGGTCAGTCAGTAAAACAACATGTGATCTTTTGCTTGATATTGAGGAATTTGTCTATTTTTGCCAATATGTACATTAAAAATGTCCTGTTAAAATCTAATATTGAACATTTTCTCTGGAAGAGGTTGGTGTTGTTATAAGATTAGCTTCCTATAATGAGAGTACCATCCATGGTTTGACTTTGAGCTACATCATCTTCCTTTGCCGTCGCTTATATATGATAATACTTTACCATGCAGAACACCTTTAAGTATCTGTATTTGTTGTAACTAGAACATCACTTTTATTTACTTTTTCTTTGTTAAAGTAAAAAGAAAACATTTTTTTTGTGTCTGTGAGCAGGAGTTCCACTACCGTCCACGTGGATCCGACGCCTGTTTACCGTGTGACTGCTACCCCGTGGGCTCCTTCTCACGGTCATGTGATCCAGAGACGGGCCAGTGTCAGTGCAGGCCTGGTGTGATTGGCCGTCAGTGCAACGCATGTGACAACCCCTTTGGAGAGGTCACAAATTCAGGCTGTGAAGGTAACAAAATAAACACTAATGTACATGTTTAGTCAATAAAAGACCCACTCATATGTGCATTTATTCAAAATGAGCCCCAACATTATGTAAATAGGCATTTTACAGACTGACTAACATTACCTAAATTAGTATTGATTAGAATTTCTGCATGCTAGCATCTATTTTTAGCTATAGCATGTTTTTTGACAGATATCTGAGAGTTCATAAAGTGTATTTTTAACAATATGTAACGATAAATCTGCCATATTCTTCTTCATCTTGAATAATACAATTTTTTATCTATATTCTCTTGTAAATGATCATTGTTTAGGGGTGGGACGATATACAAACGTTCATGAGACGATACAATAGATGATACTGAGATGATATTTTTGGGAAAGATAAAAGACAAAATAAATGCAGTTTGAAAAATAACAATGCAGTTATTTAACTAACTCTGGACATACTTCAAATATATTCTGCGTATTACGTTTTGAACACAAGTGAATATAAAATCTAAAACAAACAATAAAATGAACAAGACAATTTTTCTTTTTAAAGTTCTGCTTTAAATGAAACATCAGTTAAATCATTCCTGCCTTTGTAGCCTTCGCTATTGAGAATTGGCTTCATATCTGATGTAAATGACAGATTTCTGTATTTAAAACGTGATTTATTGTCACTCAGTATCCATGTAGATCACATAGAAGCTTTTATACATGTTATTTATTGTGGGTGTGTGATTTTAGGAGAAAATGTAGTGGGAGTTAACAGGTTAGTTTATATCTTTACAATGAAAATGAAGAGATTGGAAACATTTGAACAAATTCCTTTGTTTTACATTTAGTGATGATAAAATCACACTAATATGTATTTAAAATGATTCCCTACAGTTATTTATGACGGCTGTCCAAAGACCATCACTCAGGGGATCTGGTGGCCTCGGACCAAGTTTAACCTGCCGGCGGCGGTTTCCTGTCCCAAAGGCTCAGTCGGTCTGTATAACACACACCTGTACAACGCACACCTGTACAACACACACCTGTACAACACACACCTGTACAACACACACCAGTACAACACACACCAGTACAACACACACCTGTACAACACACACCTGTACAACACACACCAGTACAACGCACACCTGTACAACGCACACCTGTACAACACACACCTGTACAAGACACACCTGTACAAGACACACCTGTACAACACACACCAGTACAACACACACCTGTACAACACACACCTGTACAACACACACCTGTACAACACACACCTGTACAACACACACCTGTACAACACACACCAGTACAACACACACCTGTACAACACACACCTGTACAACACACACCAGTACAACACACACCAGTACAACACACACCAGTACAACACACACCTGTACAACACACACCAGTACAACACACACCTGTACAACGCACACCTGTACAACACACACCAGTACAACACACACCTGTACAACACACACCTGTACAAGACACACCTGTACAACACACTAGAACACACACATCAGTAGAACACACATCAGTAGAACACACATATTAGTAGAACACACATCAGTAGAACACACATCAGTAGAACACACATATTAGTAGAACACACGTCAGTAGAACACATATTAGTAGAACACACATCAGTAGAACACACATATTAGTAGAACACACGTCAGTAGAACACACATCCTAATTAGCCGTATTTCACTGACTCATCCCTAATGATGATGTTCTCCTCACAGGTGCAGCTATTAGACACTGTGACGTAGAACGAGGGTGGCTAGAACCAGATCTGTACAACTGCACTTCGCCTCCATTTGTGGAGCTCAATGTTGCTGTAAGTTGACCAACCAACCTGGCAACCAAACAAGTCTGATGTTCATGGTTCCTGGAACGTGTCCCTGAGATGAAACGAGACACAGATTATTTAGTTTAAAGGAATCCTCCACTGTTTTTATTAGAACATCTATACCACAGTTTTAGAGCCTGTGTTCCTCCATCTTTAAATGATTGATGATGTCACACGGCCCCAGAAGTCCTTCAACAATCTGGGATTTTTTGTATTTGTATCTGAGCTGATTTATCTATCACTGAAGTATTTTGTAATTTGGACAATAATTAATGTTTTTTCTGTCCTTTTAACTTTCTCTGGCGGGCCGAATTTGATAGTCTGAAGGGCCAGATTTGGCCCCCGGGCCTTGAGTTTGACACCTGATTTAGAGCAACCAAAAGCAGCACAAGTTGTCATTTTGGATGAAAAAAGCTACTAAATGATATTAAAAATCAGGCTGAATGGAAAACAATGGGATGATGTTTTATTAGACATAAATCTACTAATAAAGACATTTGTAAAAACAGTGGAGGATTGAAGATGTTCATTGATCTTAACTCTGCTTTAATAACACGTTTTTGGACAAAATGTTTTTCTATTAGGAATGATTTGATTTGTTCTTTTTGTTTTGTTTTTAGCTCGATTACCTGGAGCGCAACGAGACCGAGCTGAACACCATCATGGAGAAGAAGCTGGCCCACCAGCTCCGAGATGTAACAGAGGCCACGGCACGCCTCTATGGCAATGACCTTCAGATAGCAGAGCGCCTGATGTCCCGCCTCCTCACGTTTGAGACCCAGCAGAGCGGCTTTGGACTCACGGCCACACAGGACGCTCACTTCAACGAGGTGAAACGTTATATTCTTACATTTCTCTGACACATGTTTAAAAGTGTGAATCACAGGATTTATTGTTTATTAATCATGTTCAATGACAGACTCGTTCCATTTGATTCTCTGTTTGTTTTATGATTGACTGGAAACACGTCCATGTGACAGCTGTAGATCAGCAGTGCTTATTTATTACAGTAAATGTTTTATTTGATTCATGAAGGAATGATAATTCAATTCTACATGAGTCCCACTCAGATGCTCATTAATCAAAGATAAACGTCTTTCTGACAAAGATCCTAATATATTTTAAAGATTTGATGGATATGAAAATATAAAATACACAATATAGAGAAAACGTGGGCAGCTTGTTTGATCACACAGAGCCACATTATGTACATTTATGTCAGCATTTAGAATAAAGACCAATATGAGTATTAACACAGCAAAGAAGTTTTGTGTGTTTTTCTGTAATTCTGTGTATGTTTGTTTATTATGTGCTTTCCTGTTGTCCTTTAATGTATTTTTCCTGTAAAATGTATCACTTTTGGAGTCATATTGTGTATTTGTATTGTCATTTTGTATTATTGTGGGTTTGCAGAGTCATTTATTTGGTCTTTTTTTTTTTGTCTTTTTGTGTACTTTAGTGTACTTTTGTTGTAATTTTCTGTAGTTTTGTTTGTTTTTTTTTAGTCATTTTGTGTATTTCTGTTGTCATTTTGTGTTATTTGTAGTAGTTTTGTGTGTTTCTGGAGTATTTTCTGTGTTTTTTTGTCTTTTACTGTATTTATTTGTGGTGTTTTTTTTTACTATATTTTAGTGTCTTCTTGCTGCTGTTTTGTGCATTTTGGTATCATTTTGTGTGTTTACTTTGGGGGCTGCATACAGTTAGACTGAGAGCCACATGTGGCCCCCAGGCTGCCAATTGACTAATATATTCTGATATATAGAAATGACTCAAATGAAAGCGTATATAGATATGTCATTCTTCACTGTACATTTGAACGATATCCTGTTCCAAAATGATTTACAAACCCAGGAACGATTGGATGTCATGTTGCAATGGCAACAATTATCGGAGCATTTATTCTCAGCATATACAGTAAATTGGTCAAATTTGGATGTTGTGTGATACGGCGTCTTCAGCTGAGAGTGATAGAGTTGATAAAGGATGTGTTTGCAGAGTTGACACAAACGTGATGTAAAAACCTGCTTTTTTTTATCACTCTGGGGTTTATAACGTTTACTGTCAGGGTAAGAGTGACAGCTCCATTTAACCACATCTGTTTTTAATCTGTTTGAGATTTTTTTTAGGGAAATATTGGATACACACTTTATTTCATGTCATTCAAACACAGCCGTAGAGTACTGTACAGAAACACAATATAGTATGTATCGTTTTTCTTCTTTATTCTTAAAAACATATTTCAGCCTTTTGTTTTTTGCTTTTTGTATCTGTTTTTTTTAATGTTTTTTTATGTGTTATCTGTAGCAGCTGTAAATCTGTAATAACTTCAATCAATTTTTTTAACCAATCACGTCTCCCTGCTCGTTCTCGACCCCTCACATGCACGAGCTCACACTGAAAGCGCGTCACCATGGTTTTTTAACATATATGATGGTAAAATGTATTGTTTATTTACTGCTGAATGAGACAACGATGTAAGTGATGAGCTGAGCTCCTCTTCTGCAGCAGCTGTGAGCATGCATGTGAGTGAGACGGAGCATAGGGGAGAGGGGCGAGGGGGTAAAGGTGGAGCCATCAGGGAGGCTACATTCAAAATCATGCTTGAAAATCGCCTACCCTACTTTTAATTTCCTCACATGTCACTGCGTGCTTCTGTGCACTGACGTCTCTACATTCAACGAGCAAAACGCTCATTAAAATAGGGCGGTCTGCACCACTTCTGCACGTGCACTAATAATTGCTGCAGTCTTAGAGAATTCCTCGCATCCCATGAATCCGCCCCTCAGTGTATAAGCTAGATAAAGTACTGGAGCAAACAGGAAGCTAACAGGAAGTGCTTTTCCTGTAATCAATAACCAACACATACTGGATCTGGAGCCTCACACCAGCTCATATGATCAATACGTTTCTTTTCCTGAGAGTGACAGTTTCTATGGCAACCACACAGCAGCATTATTGATGTCCTGTCGTGAATAGAATGAAAGTTTCTACTTGTCAAACCTTTAAATATAAGCTGACAGTAAATATAGAATCATGGTCACACTGCTGCTCATTCCACTGAGACACTTTTTATTGGTTTTTCTTTCCCTGGAACAAACATGGTGTATATACAGTATCACCAGCAGCTTTATGTGTTATTGAGATGTTGAATTACTAGGGCTGGGTTACATGTATCAGAACTCATATCTCAATATTTTTTATAAATATCAATAATCTCAATAATTTGATATTAAATAAAGTCTTACCAGAAATATTATTATGTGTTAAATGTGCTGATGCAAAATGCTACAGAGACTTATTTATTAATAAACAGCTGATCAATATGTGCCTCTTTGGTGTGTTTCTCCTCTAAGAGACAGCACGTGTGAGTGAGTTCTGTAGTGTGGCTTGTTTAGATGAAGATCTGGTTTAGAACACACTCAGAAATCATCTAACTGAGCTTTTTATGAGAAGTAGTGAAAGCAGCGACTCTTAAAAGAAGCATCTAATAAGAAAAAAGTAAAATACATTATTACAGGAGAGATTTTTATTTTCTATATCGCCAAAACACAAATCTCGATATATCTTGATTCTCGATAGATTACCCATGCATTTGTTACGATTCGGTGTTGGTGTGGACCCAAATGCAGGGAAAGAAGGAGGCAGGATCGTAGCATATCGTTCCTGGAACCAATCCATGTTTTTATTCCAAAATCCAAACTTAAATCCAAAACAGGGGAGTAGGAACAGGGAGTAGGAACAGGGAGTAGGAACAGGGGAGTAGGAACAGGGGAGTAGGAACAGGGGAGTAGGAACAGGGAGTAGGAACAGGGGAGTAGGAACAGGGAGTAGGAACAGGGAGTAGGAACAGGGGAGTAGGAACAGGGGAGTAGGAACAGGGAGTAGGAACAGGGAGTAGGAACAGGGGAGTAGGAACAGGGAGTAGGAACAGGGGAGTAGGAACAGGGAGTAGGAACAGGGGAGTAGGAACAGGGAGTAGGAACAGGGGAGTAGGAACAGGGAGTAGGAACAGACACGAGGAAGGAGACAACGAACCTGACATCACACAATGATCCCGCAGTCATACTGTGTCCAAACACTCAGCTAAATAGTGGAGGAGGCCTGATAGGGAATGGGCCACACCTGGGTGGAAACACGAGGGAGCCAATCAATCACCAACCAAGCACACAGACATCACTGAGGGGTGGAGCCACAAACAGGAATCCCTGAAACACAGACAAGAGTTAACACAAACCAAATAAACAAAGACAGAATAACAAAAAGAGGTAAAATAAACAGAACCTAACAGCATTAGCTATGCATTAGCTAATTAGTAGCTATACAGTAGCGATACATAGCTATACATTAGCTATTCAGTAGCTATACAGTAGCTGTACATTAGCGATACATAGCTATACATTAGCTATTCAGTAGCTATACATTAGCGATACATAGCTATGCGTTAGCTATTCAGTAGCTATACATTAGCGATACATTAGCTATATGTTAGCTATTCAGTAGCTATACATTAGCGATACATTAGCTATATGTTAGCTATTCAGTAGCTATACATTAGCGATACATTAGCTATACGTTAGCTATTCAGTAGCTATACATTAGCGATACATAGCTATACGTTAGCTATTCAGTAGCTATACATTAGCGATACATTAGCTATGTGTTAGCTATTCAGTAGCTATACATTAGCGATACATTAGCTATACGTTAGCTATTCAGTAGCTATACAGTAGCTATACATTAGCAATACATTAGCTATACATTAGCTATTCAGTAGCTATACAGTAGCTATACATTAGCGATACATTAGCTATATGTTAGCTATAGAGTAGCTATACATTAGCTATACGTTAGCTATACAGTAGATATACATTAGCAATACATAGCTATACGTTAGCTATTCAGTAGCTATACATTAGCGATACATAGCTATACGTTAGCTATTCAGTAGCTATACATTAGCGATACATTAGCTATATGTTAGCTATTTAGTAGCTATAGAGTAGCTATACATTAGCTATACGTTAGCTATACAGTAGATATACATTAGCGATACATAGCTATACGTTAGCTATTCAGTAGCTATACATTTGCGATACATAGCTATACGTTAGCTATTCAGTAGTTATACATTAGCGATACATAGCTATACGTTAGCTATTCAGTAGCTATACATTAGCGATATATTAGCTATATGTTAGCTATTCAGTAGCTATAGAGTAGCTATACATTAGCTATACGTTAGCTATACAGTAGATATACATTAGCGATACATAGCTATACGTTAGCTATTCAGTAGCCATACATTTGCGATACATAGCTATACGTTAGCTATTCAGTAGCTATACATTTGCGATACATAGCTATACGTTAGCTATTCAGTAGCTATAGAGTAGCTATACATTAGCTATACGTTAGCTATACAGTAGATATACATTAGCTATACGTTAGCTATTCAGTAGCTATACAATAGCTCATGGTTTCAGAAAGGTTGGTGACCCTGGTCTAACACATGGTTTATTTTTGTCTGATTGTTCCAGAACGTTCTGCGGGCCTGCAGTGTGCTGTTGAGTCCCAGTGTTTCTGGGCTGTGGAGAGTTCTTTCTCAGAGTCAGAACCACGTCCCTGGTGGGGGTCCAGCTGAGCTGACGGACCTCCTGGAGCAGTACACTCAGAACCTGGCCCAGAACATGAAGCTCACCTACCTCAACCCTGTGGCACTAGTGGCTCCTAATGTTGGTGAGTGAACATGTGAAATCAGGGATTAAATGTTAATCTCATAAAACAATTTACTGCATTTTATCTCACAAAACTAGAAATGATTGCTGTGTGAAATATGCATTAGTGAGTCATTGTGAAACACTGATTTAAAACCAGTGTTGTCAGCGTGTCAGAGCCATGATTTCACACTCCTACAGCAAACACTCACAGCACATGTGCATGTAAAGGCCTGGGGCAATGGGCATTAACCCATGTAGATATACAGATGTTATGCACATGTATGAGTGGTTATAGAAACAGATGGGAGGAGCTTAACGTCACTGTGATGTGTAGTTAACCATGAAGAGGCCACATATGGTTTCCCACGTTCTTTTTCACCAGTGCTGCACATTTTCACACATATTGTGCATTATTTCAGAGACCGCCTCTCATTTTTCTCTCTTTTCACATTTCTGTCATTTAACAAGAGATGAAATATTCTTAGATTAATATTCTTAGATTAATATTCTTAGATTAATATTCTTAGATTAATATTCTTAGATTAATACGGAGAAGGTTGATCCAGTGGGCCATGGATTTTATGCAAGAAAAAAAGTAATTTTAACGTTATTTTGCCCTTAGTTTACACTTACATATGCATAGAATACAAAATGTGTAAGAAAGCAACATAATCCAATAAATAAGTGATAGATATAATTCCCAAGAGGGTCTTTAAGTTACATTTCCTAGATTTTTGACTCATTTCTATTTAATTAAGGTAAATATTGTGTAATAATTTGAGGAAAATTGAAGGATATTAAGTCAGTGATGCATGTGGCTCTTTGTCTTAATGTTTTTATTTATTCTTCCAGGAAACATCTTTTTACCTATTTTCTTTCTCCATTTTGCAACTTTATTTGTCCCATTTTTGTCTCTTTTCAAAAAATATTGACTTCTTTTTGCCAATAAATGTCCCTTTCTTAAAAAATGTTTGGCCATTTGTACAAGGTTTTTTTTGCCACTTTTCATTACAATAAGCTACGTTTTGCCCAATTCATACCATTTGTTTTCTTTTTGTTCCACATTTTGCCTTTTTTCACTATTGTTTGCCACATTTGGCCCATTTAAGCTCCCCTTTTCCATTACATGCCACTTATTTCCTCTCTGTTTGTCCATTTTTTGTCCGATTTTGACTGCTTTTTACCCATTGTGGTCACTTTTCACTCTTATCGAGCAATGTTTTTGCCTCTTTTGGACCAGTTTTGCCACCTGTTATTCATTTTTTGTCACTTTACTCAACATATCTGCCTCCACTCACTCATCAAATAAAAAACATAGCGAACGGGACCGGTACACTTTGGGTCGACGGCCCCTGATAAGGAATAGAGAGAGAAAGCACCTTTTGAAAAGCTTGAAATGATGCTTCTACCTGAAGTTTGCTTATATTTTTTAATTGAATATTAATAGTAGCTTTGATTTATTGACCACAACCTCCTTTTCTCCTCATCAGTCATGAACCTGGACCGCTTGGAGAACCACACCCATGTGCGGAGGCGTTTCCCACGGTACCACCACACTCTTTTCCGTGGTCAGGCTGTTTGGGACCCCTACACCCACGTGATACTGCCCCCTGCTGCTCTGGTGCCACAGCGGCATCAGCAGCTCAGCTGGAAGGAAAAAGAGAAGCTGGAGAAAGAAGGTGAGAACAAACTCTAGGTTTTCCAACTAGTCCAGTGCCCGTCAGAAGTATGCATTCATGTGGGAGCATAAGGGGTATATTTGCGGGTGCGAAATGTGGGTGCAATTTTCCTGGTTGAATTTTATGGGACATGTGCATGACTTCATCATCACTTTTATATTTTTTTGTTTGGTGTATTTTTCTGTAACGTATGTTTTTTGCACTGATGTGTATTTGTGTCTCTTTCTGTTGTGTTTTTGTGCATTTTTTGTATAATTATTGTTTTTTGTTGCCATTGTAGTGTGATTCAGGAGTCATTTTTTATTTTGGGTTTTTTTTTTGGTGTAGTTTAGTGCATTTCTGTTGTCATTTTAGTGTGTTTTTTGTATGAGTATTTAGTTTTGTGTATTTTGAGTCATTGTCATATTTTTGTTGTCGTTTGGTGTATTTTTTTGTAATATATGTTTTTTTGGAGTCATTTTGTGTGTTTTTGGAGCCTTTTTGTATATTTTTGTGCATTTCTGTTGTCATTTTGTGTACTTTCTGTATAAATATTGTTTAGTTTTATGTTTTACGTGCATTTTTGTATAATTATTGTTTTTTGTTGCCTTAAGTAGTGTGATTCTGGAATCATTTTGTATCTTTTTTAGTGTCGTTTTTTGTATTTTTGTTGTCTTTTGTGTATTTTTTTGTACCACCCTATGGACGGGTGTCGTGACACAGACAGTAACCAGACATATCTGCACACATGTCACGTAGACGGTGATCGATAGTGAAGCACACCTGATCTGTGTGTGTGCGTGTGTGTGTGTGTGCGTGTGTGTGTGTGTGTGTGTGTGTGTGTGTGTGTGTGTGTGTGTGCGTGCGCGCGCGTGTGTGTGTGTGTGTCAGCATCTTGTTTCTGCTGCATTTTTTCTAAACACACACACAGACCATCCTGAAATTATAGATAGAAGATAAAACATGGTGATGCTGCTTTTAGTTGTTATGCTGCAAAGAAGTGGAACAAATCATATTATTGTTGATTTAAAGTTAAATGTTTTCTGTTGTACTTTTTAATCATCTAAAGCACAATTAATGACTTTGTATATGAAATGCATTATACAAATACATTTGCAATAATAATATAAAATAATAAAAAGTAATAAAACACAAGTAATATATTAGAATATCCAAAAATAATACAAATATACAATGATATAGAAAACAATAGTGACAATAATATCACAGAAATAGATATAGAGAGCAGGAAGGGGAAAAAAGCTCAAAGAGCTTAAATAGTTATGATTATTTTTCAAATTAAAACACCCCGTACATTCTCTAACAACTGTATTCTGTACATTTAGTTTAAATTAAAAGCAATATGAACATATTTCAACTGGCTCATGTTGTGACTTTGTATTTGTCACACATTATAAAGTAAAACATGATCTAAAAACTCAGACTATTCTGACCTTCTTCACATTTCTTTCCAGCATCACTCCCACCAAACCCTGCTTCCGCCCCCGTCGGCGTCTCAGCCAATCAGACGGTGGAATATACAGCAGCTAGACGGAGTGTTTCCATACCTGACCCGCCCATAACCATCGTCATCCTGCTGATTTATCGAAGCCTGGGGGCTGCCCTCCCTCCTAAATACCACGCTGACCGACGAGGAGTGAGGTGGGAATCAGTCACATGATCACATGACATCACATCTTATCCATTAAATATTGGTATTAATATATTTAGTTTGGACATCTTTTAGTTTACTCCTGGATTTAATTTGTTTTTATGATAAAATGAGAGAACTGGTAAAGTTGATCTCAAACATATTTTAATAATCAATAACTACGTATGTTTAAGAACTACTGTATATATATAACATAGAACTATAACATGGATCCACAGTTTTGCGTTTGATTAAATTGTAATTGACAGTTTTTGTAGATTGTTAATGCCAATTACAATTACAAAGTCAATTATCGGAACTCAATTATAATACAATGACAATTACAACAGTAATGGATTTTTAAAATTATGATTACAAATATAATTATGTCATAATTGTAATTAATTATCAATTAGACAGTTACAATTCTAATTTACCCCAACAGTATACTAGAATATAACCAAAATTAGCAGTAGGGTTGGTGTCAATTTTTAGTGTAATTGCGATAAAAACTGTCAATTAAAATGTAATTAAATCAAAATTGTGAACCCATGTTACAGCTCTATGTTTTCCACATACTGTACGTAGTTAATGATTATTAAAATATGTTTCAGATCAACTTTACGACTATCTGTCACTTCTATTGAGGATGATTTTACCATTTCTAAAATATATAAATTGAGGAGTAGAAGTAAAAAAGCTATTAATACCAATATATTCAGAAAAATAATTTTAATTCTGCTGAGACTGCTGCCTCCGTGACCCGGCCCGGATAGAAGGGGAAGAAGATGGATGGATGGATGGATGGATGGATGGATGGATGGATGGATGGATGGATGGATAAAATGCTGGTCAACGTAATCATAATTGAGTTGTAATTGAACATGCATAATTGAAGATGTAATTGTAATTAATAAAAGTAATTGACCCCAACCCTGTTCAGTAGTAGTTTTGTTTTCCTGTGTAAAATGATGAGAAAGTATGTATTTCACATTATTGTCTCAATGGTTGTTCTTAGATTCCTTTTTCATTTGAAATATTATATTTTATTAAAAAATAAAATAAAAACGTATTGACAGCATTTATTAATAATTTAAGGGATGTCTGGTAACACTGTAAAGTAAGATATAAAAATGTGATTATAGGACGACTCCATGCACACTTTTCCTTTTATAAAAAAACCCATTTCTCTGTATTTTTTATATCTATTATTGTTAAACTGCTGGCTCGACATTATTTTTAATAGATTTTTCATAGTTTTGTGCTACTTACTTTACTACTGTATCTACTACAGTTGATAAATGAACCCTGTCACAAACACCTAATGAGCTAAACTCAGGATTATAAAGATTTATTACAGAATATAAACCACACTTACTGTATATTTATGTCCACAGGGCACTGAAATCATTTGATTAATCACAGAACTACAGTCTATTACTTTAGTTTTAACTCCAACACATGCATCTAAATCTTCTTTCTGTGTGACTTTATGGTTGTTTATGAACTCTGTATTTTTCCTCTTTTTAAGGCTTCCCAGACACCCAGTAATGAACTCCCCAGTGGTCACTGTCTCCGTCTACAACAACCACACGTTTGTGGGCGGACATTTGGACCAGCCCATCCTCCTGGAGTTTAAGCTGCTGGAAACAGCCAATCGCAGCAAACCTCTGTGTGTGCAGTGGAACCAGAGCAGTCTGTGAGTGGACAAACATAATTATAAATACAGGTTTGATACCCACAAGGCTGTAAAATGTGATTGGTTGGAGTAAAAAACATCTTTAGCATAGTTTATTATCTTTGCCTCTCAAAATTCTGGTCATTTTAAAGACTAAATGTATGACTTTTTGCCATTATTGTTCTTTAGTTTTTTATTTGCTTAATTCCAAAGTCCCGTGTATTGGAAGTGCGTAGAAAAAGAGGTACGTATGTACGTATGTATCATACTGACAAAAAGTCCATACAAACATAAAAAGTATAATAGTGTAAATGTTATATCTATGGATAGATCTAAAGTAGTTGAAAACATTTGATGCAGTGGAAGTAAAAAAAAAAAGTCATACATTTTTATTGCACTTTAATGAGAGAGATGGACAAGACTGTAATATCTTTTTGGAAATACTGCATATTTAGTGTTATTCCTGCTGAAAAATGATAAAAAGTCAATGTCAAATACACAGTGAAAAATACAAAGTCCCATTTTTCCCTTTGGTTGATTGACTTATTTTGAGTGGTCTCAGTTATAAACCTATTCTAACCCCGCCCCCTGCCCCTCAGGCATGAGATCGGTGGTTGTTGGACGGTGAGGGACTGTATGGTGGTCTACAGGAACACATCTCATGTCCGCTGTCAGTGCCACAGATTGGGAACCTTTGGTGTGTTGATGGACAGTTCACACAGAGAGGTGAGTCATTAATTCAACAAGTCAGAGGAAATTAGCATTTAATGTTCTTCAATAATAATGAGATTTTATATCAAAGAGCGCCACGTCCTCGTCTACTTCCCCGTGTGACAGTATACACACGGACCTGAGGAAATGATCACTGAATATTATCTACAAATACATGATTTAAAGTGACTTTTCAGAGGCTAAAACTCCAGAAAACAGGCGAGTTTAGGAAATTAAACCTCAAATACTCTGTTATTGGGAGAAACTATTTTAGCTGTGACACATTTCTAATCATCACACTAAAATAATATGACCTTTTTCAAATTTCAAAAGTCAAACAAAAAATCTGAAGGCATCACGTAAAGCAGCTAGCACTGTTAGCATCATGCTGGATGAAGCAAAATAAAAACATTCCCTCAGTCCACTGACACTGTCAGAAAGTAATGAGAAGCACTGGGTTAGAGGAATGAGGTTTTGGAACAGCTCTTTCACAGTGACATAGAGGAGGATGTCTGAGACAGAGGATTGTGTTGACATTTCCTGAAAATAACCTGTTTTACTTAAAAAAACTTTAACATACTGTATATTTTAAAAAAAGACAAAATTAACTTGCTGTAATGAATCTCTTCCAAAAATGAAACGACCAACATCAATCATTATGGTTCATTCTGTGAGAATCAATAATGTGCACCTCAAATTACAAAAGCTTTGAAAGGGTTAAATAGAACACTTTATTTAATACTTCACTGTTTTTACACTTTTACCAAATGTTCCTTCCATAAAGATGTTCCACGCTGACTCCTCTACGTGTGTGTGTCTATGAGCAGCAGTTGGAGGGAGACCTGGAGACGTTAGCTCTGGTTAGCTACTCCTCCCTGAGCCTCTCCATGCTGGCCCTCCTCCTCACCGTACTGGTTCTCTCCTGCCTTCGAGGCCTCAAGTCCAACACCAGAGGAATCCATTCAAACACTGCAGCAGCCATGTTTCTGTCTGAGCTGGTGTTCCTGGTTGGAGTCAATCAGACTGATCAGCAGGTACGTACGTACCTGTTGTAGTGGACATGTTTCATACTATGTGACTATACTATACTATATATACTATACTATACTATACTATATACACTATACTATACTATACTATACTATATACACTATACTATACTACACTATACTGTACTATACTATATACACTATACTATACTATACTATACTATACTATACTATATATACTATACTATACTATACTATATACACTATACTATACTATACTATATACACTATACTATACTATATACACTATACTATACTATATACACTATACTATACTATATACACTATACTATACTATACTATATACACTATACTATACTATATACACTATACTATACTATATACACTATACTATACTATATACACTATACTATACTATACTATACTATATATACTATACTATACTATACTATACTATACTATACTATACTATATACACTATACTATACTATATACACTATACTATACTATATACACTATACTATACTATACTATACTATACTATACTATACTATACTATACTATACTATACTATATACACTATACTATACTACATACACTATACTTTACTATATACACTATACTATACTATATATACTATACTATACTATACTATATACACTATACTATACTATATACACTATACTATACTATATACACTATACTATACTATATACACTATACTATACTATACTATATACACTATACTATACTATACTATACTATATACACTATACTATACTATATACACTATACTATACTATATACACTATACTATACTATACTATACTATACTATACTATACTATATATACTATACTATACTATACTATACTATATACACTATACTATACTATATACACTATACTATACTATATACACTATACTATACTATATACACTATACTATACTATATACACTATACTATACACTACTATACTATATACAATATACTATATACTATACTATATACTATATACTATACACTATACACTATATACTATACTATATACAATATACTATATACTATATACTATACACTATATACTATACTATATACTATATACTATACACTATATACTATATACTATACTATATACTATATACTATACTATACTATATACACTATACTATACTATATACACTATACTATACTATATACACTATACTATACTATACTATACTATACTATACTATACTATACTATACTATACTATATACACTATACTATATACACTATACTATACTATACTATACTATACTATATACACTATACTATACTATATACACTATACTATACTATACTATATACACTATACTATACTATACTATACTATATACACTATACTATACTATACTATATACACTATACTATACTATGCTATATACTATATACTATACTATACTATACTATATACACTATACTATACTATACTATATACACTATACTATACTATATACACTATACTATACTATACTATATACACTATACTATATACACTATACTATACTATACTATATACACTATACTATACTATACTATATATACTATACTATACTATATATACTATACTATACTATATATACTATACTATATACACTATACTATACTATACTACACTATACTGTTCTATACTATATACACTATACTGTACTATACTACACTATACTATAATATACTACACTATACTGTACTATACTATATACACTATACTGTACTATACTATACTATACTATACTATATACACTATACTATACTATACTATATATACTATACTATACTATATATACTATACTATACTATATATACTATACTGTACTATACTACACTATACTATAATATACTACACTATACTGTACTATACTATATACACTATACTGTACTATACTATACTATACTATATACACTATACTATACTATACTATATATACTATACTATACTATATAAACTATACTATACTATATACACTATACTATATACACTATACTATACTATACTATATACACTATACTATACTATACTATACTATACTATACTATACTATATACACTATACTATACTATACTATATACACTATACTATATACACTATACTATACTATACTATATACACTATACTATACTATACTATATACACTATACTATACTATGCTATATACTATATACTATACTATACTATACTATATACACTATACTATACTATACTATATACACTATACTATACTATATACACTATACTATACTATACTATACTATATACACTATACTATATACACTATACTATACTATACTATATACACTATACTATACTATACTATATATACTATACTATACTATATATACTATACTATACTATATATACTATACTATATACACTATACTATACTATACTACACTATACTGTTCTATACTATATACACTATACTGTACTATACTACACTATACTATAATATACTACACTATACTGTACTATACTATATACACTATACTGTACTATACTATACTATACTATACTATATACACTATACTATACTATACTATATATACTATACTATACTATATATACTATACTATACTATATACACTATACTGTACTATACTACACTATACTATAATATACTACACTATACTGTACTATACTATATACACTATACTGTACTATACTATACTATACTATACTATATACACTATACTATACTATACTATATATACTATACTATACTATATATACTATACTATACTATATACACTATACTATATACACTATACTATACTATACTATATACACTATACTATACTATACTATATATACTATACTATACTATATATACTATACTATACTATATATACTATACTATATACACTATACTATACTATACTACACTATACTGTTCTATACTATATACACTATACTGTACTATACTACACTATACTATAATATACTACACTATACTGTACTATACTATATACACTATACTGTACTATACTATACTATACTATACTATATACACTATACTATACTATACTATACTGTACTATACTATACTATACTCTACTCTACTCTACTCTACTATACTATACTATACTATACTATACTATACTATACTATACTATACTATACTATATACACTATACTTTACTATGTGATGTCACTGACCTTTGATCTCTTCCTAACATTTTAAAATCATTTTCTTTTGTTTTCTGTCTACATTTAAAAACACACTTATATTCTCA